>NW_001889903.1:456886-481190 GCF_000143565.1 Laccaria bicolor S238N-H82
TGTATAACAGGAAGTAAAAACATACAATCTGAGTCAAAAAAAGCATATATCAAAGAGATAGAAATGACAGTAAATAGGCAACCTACTGTCTAGAAGAAAGGAAAGCTGAGAGGTCATAAAATTGGTCTATTTGGTGCTGAAATTTTACTGACCTCCTTGAAAATTATTGATTGAGAATTAATTACCTGAGAAAGAACAATGATTGAATACATGTGGATTAAAAAATGAAGGCTAACAAATAAAACTTACAAGATATAAAGAAGAGACCACATACTTTCTATAAATGCAAGAAATGAGTGCAAGAAAGGGGTGAGTGGAATTGATTGGAATAAGAATATAGACAACACACTGACTGAAAAGGAAATGTCAAAAATGGATTACTCGAAACATATAAGTGAAAAACAAACAACTTACATACTAAGAAAGATAATGTGTGACAAGAGTAATTCATGACCAAGAGGAAGGCAGCTCACCCCCTGAGGAGTAAGCACCAAAATATTGTTATCATAATTAGTCACAATAAAAAGCAGGCCAACTCACATGCTGAAACAAAACAGGCCAGTGTCACCAGAAGAGTGCACATTAGAAACCAGGCCAACTCACCAGCTAAAAGAAGACAGGCCAGTGTCACCAGAAGAGTGCACATTGAAAACCAGGCCAACTCACCAGCTGAAAGAAGACAGGCCAGTGTCACCAGAAGAGTGCACATCAAAAAACAGGCCAACTCACCTGCTGAAACAAGACAGGCCACAGTTTGTGTCACCAGAAGAGTGCACATCAAAAAACAGGCCAACTCACATACTGAAACAAGACAGGCCAGTGTCACCAGAAGAGTGCACATTAGAAACGAGGCTAACTCACCAGCTAAATAAAACAGGCCAGTGTCACCAGAAGAGTGCACATTAGAAACCAGGCCAACTTACCAGCTAAATGAAGACAGGCCAGTGTCACCAGAAGAGTGCACATCAAAAAACAGGCCAACTCACATCCTGAAACAAGACAGGACAGTATCACCAGAAGAGTGCACATCAAAAAACAGGCCAACTCACATGCTGAAAGAAGACAGGCCAGTGTCACCAGAAGAGTGCACATCAAAAACCAGGCGAACTCACCGGCTGAAACAAGACAGGCCAGTGTCACCAGAAGAGTGCACATCAAAAAACAGGCCAACTCACATTCTGAAACAAGACAGGCCAGTGTCACCAGAAGAGTGCACATCAAAAAACAGGCCAACTCACATCCTGAAACAAGACAGGCCAGTGTCACCAGAAGAGTGCACATCAGAAACCAGGCCAACTCACCACTGAAAGAAGACAGGCCAGTGTCACCAGAAGAATGCACATTAGAAACCAGGCCAACTCACCCGCTGAAACAAAACAGGCCAGTGTCACCAGAAGAGTGCACATTAGAAACCAGGCCAACTCACCAGCTAAAAGAAGACAGGCCAGTGTCACCAGAAGAGTGCACATCAAAAAACAGGCCAACTCACATTCTGAAACAAAACAGGCCAGTGTCACCAGAAGAGTGCACATAAAAAACCAGGCCAACTCACATGCTGAAAGAAGACAGGCCAGTGTCACCAGAAGAGTGCACATCAAAAACAGGCCAACTCACAGCCTGAAACAAGACAGGCCAGTGTCACCAGAAGAGTGCACATTAGAAACCAGGTCAACTCACCACCTGAAACAAGACAGGCCACAGTTTGTGTCACCAGAAGAATGCACATTAAAAACCAGGCCAACTCACCGTCTGAAACAAGACAGGCCAGTGTCACCAGAAGAGTGCACATTAGAAACCAGGCCAACTCACTTTCTGTAAAATAATAGCCAGAGCATGTATCTTTAGAAGAGTGTAGAGTAAAAGAAATGCCAACCCACCCCCTAAAAAAATTATCGCAAGAGTATGTGTTTTAGAAGTGTGCAAAGTAAAATGCAAGAAAGCTGACTCTCTGAAATAAGTCAAAGCATATAATAACAATGAGTTACCAGAAGAGATAATAGTCAATAGAAGAACAACTTACAGACTAAGAAATGATGGTTTCATATAAAAAATTGAGTTAGCTTAAAATTATTTCATAAATTTTACAATTACTTACCCACTGAAAAACATGTTAGAGAGGCATACAGAGACAATGTGAATAGACTATGTATTACCCTCTGGATTTATAAACAAGAACATTAGTTATATAAGTAGTAGAATCAACAGTTCATACTTACCTCCTGAAACAAATGGACAGCTGATGATAAGATGTGCCATATTATGCAGAATAATTGCTCACAAACTAATAACAACCATTAGAATTTTTAAAGGTCAAACAATTTGTACACATACATTCTGCAAAAAAAAAAACAATAAAGCTCAAATTCTGTTTTTGTTTAAAGATTATTTTGTTTTTACTTCCTGTGCTTTATCAACAGCAATAAAATATTAACATCTCTTCACTTACTTTCTGTAAACCAGGTCAATATTTTATTTTGATGTCTATTAGTTACCACATACCTCCTATTCAGCTTATAGATTAACTTTTGATCAGCATTGTTCCCCTGTTACTTACTTGCTGTTGGAAGATCTTGATAAATTAGCAAAGATATCCTAATCATAAACTCTTACTTCATAGAAATCAATAAGTTGTTCAAATAGCTTGGTCAAATTCTTTTTAACAACTGACAGCTGCAATGTATTACATATGTCAAAAAGTATGATGGCCATCTGAAAATTGAAACAACTGACTTGAAATAAATTCTTTATATCTCTTGACATTCTTGTCCTCCTAGACTCCCCAACAGTCAGTATTGTATTATACCATGTCTTACCTTGCAAAGTTAGTAAACCTTCAATGAAAGTTTTCAAAGAGTTTATCATTGTTCCATCCACATATGATTGCTGCTTCTGAAATCCTAAAAGAATATGGTGTGGCCAGTTCATGCAAGCATAGTTGGCCACATCACCCTCAAAAAAGTCTTTTGAAGGGTACTCTGCCAGATGCTTCAAACAGTGTATGGCAAGATGAAGATGTTGCAGGGGAGGATCAATGAAGTATTGCTCTGATCGTGATTTAATGGTCAGAAAATCCCGGAGAGAGGTGTGATAGAGCATGATAGGCTGATCATCATGTCCTGGGATTTTGATAATTGACTGTACCCCCAATAGCTCATGAATAACCTCCTCATGCTGAAGATTGAGGAGGGAACTGAGAAAAGAGATAGATCGGTTGTCCTCCAGGATCATGATTGTTCCAAGAATCTGATGAAGAGCTGCTGTCCCAGAAGCAGAGAAGAGAACTTGTTTATAGAGTGGATCCAGACCATTAGCTCCAGATTCCAAAAGTTGTTGCACAGCTTTGTGTGGCATGGAAGCTCCTCCAACATATTGGATCAATGTTGTGGCAAATGCAAATGAACTGCCAGCCTGATTTAGAAGTACAGCAAGGTCTTCAACAGATGGCCAGGGCTTTGATAGCCTCTGCATCTTTCGAATATTCTGGTCATAGATGCAACCAAACTCCTTCTCAAAATATACTTGGATATCCAGACAAGCATCATAAGTTGCCAAGTCCAGATGGTATAAAACTGACTGGGCACCAGGATCATTGAACCTTTTCTGAATATGTTCCTCCACCCTGCTGGTGAGAAGGACTTGGAAAGGAAGACAACTTTTGCCCGAAGATGCATTGATCAAAACATCAATGAAGGCTGCCATCTCAGCCTTGTCATCACATTCATCAAGAGCATCAATAACAAGAATCCTTCGCTTCGCAAAAAGAGAAAAGGTTTTAACGCGAGAAAGGATTTCGAACGTGGTGGAATGAGTTGGATCTATAATTAACTTCTGAAATTGACGAGCAAGAGAGACAGAGGGCTCAAGCAAGGCAGGCTCATCGCGAAGAGCTGTCTCAAGTGATGGCTTTGCAGCAGGAAAGGAAAGGGAGATCTGATGGGCAAGGGTAGGTATCAGGCGAGATATGTGGCTACGTTCACCAGCGCCTCGAAGAAAGAAGAAGCTCCCTAGAAGGCGGCCCTTTGCGGCATAGTGCTCCGCAATGGTTTGAGCCACTGCCGACTTGCCATAGCCAGCTGGTCCGTTGAGCCAGCAGACAGGAGCTCGGTTGTCAGAATCATTGAGCCACTCCTTGATCTGATTGATAACCTCTAGGCGGGTACCGGGATCACATCGAGCAACATGACCCGCGCGAGTATGGGTGGCGTTGCTGACAGGCTTAAGCAAGCCTGGGAGACCTAGATGCAATGAACCATTTGATAGTATTGGCGAATTTAAATGAAACCTGACATACCTGGAGGATGGGCCGGATAGCCATTAAAAACGATGTTGCCGCCGGCGTTATTGACCTGTGCGCTTCCAGAGATGGTGGCTCCGATAGAGTTTGGCAGGAATGCGGTTGATGATGAAGGTTCCATGAGTGAAATGGCGTGTTGTAATATGAACACTAGAAAAGTTGGGAGGGCTCAAGACGTCGATAGGTCGGATCGTCGTGGTCGATGAACAAGAGATAAATTGTGGGAATTGGTTGTCGGAATTCTAATTGGGCGACGCAACAGAGCCCCCGCGAGAATTCACTTCGAAACGATGGGCAAGAAGCCTGACCGGAACAGAGCACTCACGCAAAATATCTGTCTCTATTGAACCTATATCCGAGCCTCACTCAGTAGCAGCCGTCCAATCCCCTCCCACCTGCCTCTCTGTCTTCTCGTCAAAAATTTTCTCCTTCCTCAACGCAAAGCATGCGAGAAGAAGGCGAAGTACCATCCAAAACTACTCCTTACCCCTACCTTAGGACAAGAATGCTTCCAAGGAGCACCTATAGTCGTCGTCGTCTCTAAATCCCTCGAAGCTGACGTGCTCGACCATCCATCAGGCACCCTTCACGTCCGAAGACATCCTTGTCGTGCACTGTTCACCACAAAGCGTATCTCGCGTCCGACCAGCCTCAAGATGCTCCTCCACTCCAGTACGTTTCCTCACGCGTGCATTGTTCTGTTTCTTGACTCATACAACTATAACAGGACACACCTCCCCCATATTATGCGCCTCACTCTCACCCACCGGTAACCTCCTCGCAACAGGTTCAGGAGGGACCAACGTGCGTTTGTGGGACCTCAACACAGAGACTCCCTCACATGTTCTGTCAGGCCATGGTGGGTTTTATGTTGAGTGGGAAGCTGGGGAACGGAAGTTGACTAGTGGGGGACATGACGGACATGTGGGTCTGTTCCTTGACGCGTCGTTGGACCCGCTAATTAACACTCGTCTTAAGTAAGGATATGGGATCTAAAAACGGGCAAACCGATCCGGAACGCGTTGAAAGGCCACACGAAATGGATAACGTCGCTCTCTTGGGAACCCATTCACCTGTGAGTTGCCTTCTTACCCTCTTACTCAAACACCAGCTGAGTTCGACAGAAGTAACGCTACTTCCCCCCGCCTCGCATCATCCTCCAAAGACGACACCATCCGCGTATGGTCCCTCCTAACTCGACGCGCAGAGCTCACTCTGGGCGGACACACTGCCAGCGTGAACGTCGTTAAATGTGGTGGGGCTGACGTGCTATACCGCCGGCAGCGATCGAACGGTCAGAGTATGGGATACGAAACAAGGAAAACCAATGCACACACTCAAAGACCACGCGCATTGGGTGACCACCATCGCTCTGAATATGAATTTCGACTTATGTACGGGTCCGTCCGACCAGACAGGCAAGAAACCCGCCTCCAACGAAGACGGTCAGTCTCCCTCTCTATCAAGCAAACAAGTCCACTAACCCCACCCTTCCCTATACAGCCCCAAACCTCGCACAACCGCGGTACACGGCCTTCCTCCTCACTTCCCCAACCGAACTGCTCATTTCCCGCTCAGACGACCACACCCTCTTCCTTTGGTCCCCTCCACCAAACCCATCGCCCGACTAACGGCCACCAGCGCCAAGTCTCCCACGTCGCTTTTCCCCAGACGGACAGTGGGCAGCGTCAGCTGCTTGGAATAACAGCGTACACATATGAGAGGACCGGACGGTCGCTACGCTTCGAGGCCATGTAGGCGCTGTGTACCAGCTTGCGTGGAGTTCTGATAGTCGGTTGTTGACTAGTGATAGTAAGGATAGTACGCTCCCCCCTTTCGTGGAATTGACTGGAGTTTTCTGATGATGGATTTTTGGGGATATGGGATATGAAGACGTAAGATCAAGACCGACCTTCCGGGACACACAGACGAGATGTATTGTGTGGACTTTGTCTGGATGCAAAGTAGCACATTTTCGTTACGACTGGGGTGATTAAATTGAAGTTTTGAACGTTGATAGATGCAAGATAGAAATATATATGCAATAAAAAAAAAGGCTAGTCATATACATGTTGCTTAATTGTTTTCCATAGTAAGAGTGAAGTATAATATCTAGAGAGTCCCGATGATGATGATGAATGATGCGGGAAGAAAGAAAAAAGGATCGCAAGAAGGCATGGTCATGACCGTGAAGTCTCAACAGCAGCCACAAGCCTCATCGACCACACCAAGCGCACATGCATCCGCCCACAATCCGTGGATAAGCCCCATATGCCGTTGGAGCGCGACTTTATCAAGTGGTGATGTAGAGGAGGGGAAAAGCACATTGCTCAAATTCTCCGCATTCTTCGTATAAAGATACGATTGCAGCAAGGGGAACGCCGCAGGGGCCGGCAAGCAAAGGGGTACAACGGCAACAGTCGCACTCGTCCCAGATGTGTGTGTAGCCGAGGACGCAGGGAGTGCAGGGAGGTTCGCACCATGCGCCGCGAGGACGAGCTGGTGTGTAGGGAACAATGTGACTTTGCGTGGGGATGTGGTTGTTGTTGTTGGTCGGGAGGAATAGACGGCGAGCATGTGTGTTGGGCATACACCTGCTGGGTTGGAGATGGATACGTCCATCTCGTTTGGGAGTAAGGATTTGGGTGCTTGTGCCTTTAGGCTTGATAGACCCGCGAGCATTCTATGAAGAAAGTATATTAGAATCAAAGACGTAAGTAAGGAAAAAGGAGAAAACTCATTCAGAAGCGAACAAGGAAAGCCGTTCACGAACGTATTCGGGTGTAACACCCTTCAACTCTGGGTCCACCAAAGCCATCTCGACTTCGTGCATTTGGGGAGTGAGGAGTGTGCGAGGGAGCTGCAGTGTCCGAAGGGGACTGTCAGTTTCAGCGCCGTTGATGATGGCGGGTTTGGGAGCAAGCGGGACACGTGAGGCCCTCATCAAGCGAGCTTTCCTGGCGCTGCAGTGCTTGGTAAAGAGTCTTTGCACGTTGGGGCACCGGGAGCGGGAGGACGGGATCCTGCGGCGAGCGGTGGGCGAGCACCAGGTAACCGCGGCGCAGGCTGGCTTGGGAAAGGAGGTTGCGTGGAGACGGGCGATCATTGTAGTAGTAGGTGTTGGTGTTGTTGGTATCGGAGTGAGCTCGGTTGTTGGCTTGCGGAGGAGTGTCTTGGACGGATAAGCATTTTGAGACGAGGGAGGGAGGTTATATACGGCCGTGACAATGTCAGCTGTAATTTCTTGATGGTCTCGACGAGATTGGTCGACTCTTTTGCAAAGTTGCCTTTTGCGGAAGGTGTTTAGCTTTGACCACCCTGTCATCTTCCATTTCAATTGCTTTTCTATTCATTCAAGCCGAGTCGGGTCCTGACTCCATCCTCCCATCGTCTGCAATACTTATTATGGCTAGTCTAAATTTATTGTCCCCCACCCAGATATTGAATTTCAAAACATGATTTCAACAGATGTACAACAGATGTACATACTTATTGCGCAAAGTATTATCGCATCAATGCTTTGACCAGCTTGGGATAGCTTGGGATCCTCATGGACGATAATATTAATCAAAATTTTCCTAAAAGGGCAAAGAACCATTTTTGGTATTTACGCCGTCAAGTTCTACAGCCTTTTACACAGTATTACTGGTACGCCTCACCAATAGAAGTACTTGTTCGTATACTCAGGTGTAACCAAAGTCGACCTTCAAGAATGCTGCTTGCACGAAATTTGTAAAAGATTCCTGGAAGAGCAATTCTCTCAACACTTCTCTCAGTCCATCAACCGGTAGACAAAATCTATTGTCCAAGAGAACTCAGGTTCGCAGAAATATCAATGACAGAAGTACTAAGCAGTGGTTGCGATGTACTTACACTCATTGTCAGAAGCATGCCAGTCGAAAACAATGAGATTGTAAACAATAACCCCAAAAACCGATGGATACATTTCGAACGAAATAATGGGAAAGAACGACAATATTTACAACAGACCACAACCGATTCTCTCTTGCAGCTCTCACGAAAGGAACGACTTCTCCTATTCACTCAGATCCTTGAAGCCTCAAGCGCATCCCTGATCCTGTGCTCCCAATACCTACTCACATTCATCAGGGACTCCCTCACAATAAAAAACCCAAGAAACAAAACTCACTTCTTGCGAATCACATCATGTGTATTAGCGAGCGAAGTCCACAGCTAAATCATCAAACACATCAGCAAAATAGCCGCCAACTCAACAAGGACCTACGAACCTCAATCGCCTCCAACGTATTCTTCTCCTGCTCATAAACATCCGCCAAAAACTCAATAGCGGACGGACAAGGCAAGTTGGCTCCTTTAGTCGGGGGCGGGTTCTCCAAATCCACGATATCAACGGAGGCCGGGTCGATAGGGAGCGTGTAGGGCCGCACGAAAGCCTTCACGCTAGCAAACGGCGTCTTCGTGTGTTCCATGATCCCACGGAGGTAGTTCCATGCAGAGAGGTTGTTTGGCGCAAGTGAGATGTTCTGTTTCACGTACCTGCCACACATTCAATTCGTGAAACGGGATGGGGAAGAAGGAAAGAAAGAAGAAGAGAAACGTACGTCAACTCCCGCTTATACACCCTCCCCCTATCCTCCTCCCCCTCCCTAACACCACACCCCCAAACGACAAAGAAACGATGATGCCACGCTGAATTGTTCCTAACATCCTGCGCCAGCATCGCATCCACGAAATCCAGCTCGCCCGTCCACAGTTCATCTTCATCGTTGAAATAAGCCAGCAGCCATTGGCGATAGGACCATGTATGGTAGTTCTTCGTGTCCGCCGTTAACGAGCGCGTGATGAAATCTAGTTCTTGTAACGGCTTGCGGGTGATGGTTAGTAAGAGACGGCGGTGGTGCCAGACTTGGTATGTCTTTAGGTACTTCACCGCGAGTTCGTCCATTAGTTTGAGTTCGACGTCAAGGGGCGCGTTGATGGATAGTAGAGTTTCGTATCGATATTGCCTGTACACCATACCATATCAATGAACATCTCATCCCCGGAGAAAAGCAAAACACACCAAGCAGAGTAATGAGCAGGATTAAGCCTGATAACGGCTTCAGTAAGCTCGAGCACCCTCTGGCTCTTCTCCCCAATCTTCACGATCCCGCGGAAATAATTCGTCGCGTCTTTATCTGCCACACACCATCATCTAACCCCTCAAGATAGACTGTCTAAAAGAGCACTCACATACGGGCGAATACAAGATCGGCGCTAGCGGGTTCACGCCCTCGTATTGTTCCAGTGGTGCAACGTCCGCCCATTCAGGTCGTTCAGCGAACAGCGGGATGACGGGTTCTTCTTTTTCTTCTTGGAGTGGTGGGACTGGGACTGGGGTTGAGGTAGACATGGCGATTGGTCTCCTACGGTCGTGCCAGCGGTGGCTAAGGTACAGTGGGTGGGTTGTCTCAGAGAACAAAAAGAGAATTTATGAACAATGGCCACCCGAGGGGCATGATCGCGGCATATGGTCAGTGACTCTCAAGTGCCATCACCATCGCGGCTCGTCGTTCGAAATATTGAACCTCATTTCAGCGATCCTGCTCGAGATCTGCGACCCTGGTTGTGATATGACAACACTATCGAACACACACTGACTCGACCTCATTCATTATTTCATAGCTGCCATTTCAATTTAGTAGTCATACCGAATACAAGCAGGGGTGAAATATGGATATTTATAAAACGCAGTGGTCGAGATAACGAAACATATATAGCAAATGAAAAGTTCAGGCCAATTCACGCACGCTGCAGCCAACCAACTTCAAGGCCAGTCATCATGCGCAACCGTTCCGGGTATGCGGTATTACTCTGCTTCAAAAATCCAGCGAGGCGACGACAGATAGACATCGGGTATGAGAGATATTCAGCTTGAGGGAATCCTGGGTATTTATTGAGGAGGCTGGAAAGGGTTTCAATACTATGAGATCGTTATATTGAGAAGATTAGTACCTTTTCAAATCTACATTCGCATCAGACGGTGAGATGAGTTTATAAAGGACCTTCGCGGCCACAATTGAAGCACTCTTGGGGATCGCGCGGGACGTGGGCGTGGTATAGGCGAGGCGGATGCGCGGTTTGAATAACCACATCTGGAGGGGGGACAATAATAAACCGATGTGATCCATTAACCAAACACCAGGCAGGACTCACAAGGATTCGCGGCCGTTCTTCCTCCTCATCGCTGATGATGAACCGATACGAAGCATGAGCTTGAACAAATTCAGTCATATCTTCCACGATGAATGCAGACAGTGGTATCTTTAAACACCTGGATGCGTGTTAGAGTGAGCCATGCGGCAGAGAAGGGGCAACTAACTCGGCTGTCGAGCTGACAGGACGGACTGCGTATTTGAGGACTCGGTAGGCCGTACGAACGTCGCCTTCTTCTGAAGGTTTCTCTTGATATCTCCCAAAGACAGCACCGCATAGACACCGTGCAAGGTGCCAGTTATCTTCGCGCTATAGATAGGTGGCATTAGCAAACTAAATAAGAGACAGAGAGAAGAAGAAAGGATGTGTCCTCAAGCGTAGCTCTCACGACGGAAGCCTCTATATACATGAGGGTTGTTTGAGCGAGGAAATAGAATCAATCTTGGACGCGTTGTATCAACCGGTATGCTGATCCATCCACGCACATCCACAAGCTAGCCAAAGAGCCCCGACAAAACCCGGAACCTGCCAGGGGCTTCGAGTCTGCCAAGACAATAGCATCGCAAGGGGCATACAATGGACACATCAGTCGCTGGTAGATAACCAACGCCAGTCTTCTTTGTCGTCCGACATACAATTAAGTATGAAGCGAAGTAATGTAGGACGTACCGAGGCTTCTTTCGCGAGGTATAGGTTGTTTGTGGACATCGCGGAGTTATCGAACAAGATATAGCTTCCTCCTACGAGTGCCTGACCTGGAGCCGGCCAAAACCCAGTTTTGCCAGTTTTAACCACTTGCTCGTGAAGGGACTGGTCGGTATGACACATCCAGGCCTCGACTAGCTCTTCCCAATGTTCCGACGGTAGATCGCGATAGTGGTCGATCTTTGTGGATTGAATGAGAGGTAGGGAACATGAGGCACAAATGAAAGATGTGGGATTCATCGACGAAAGGTGGGAAGCATCAAGCAGGGGTGTTGGTGATTCTGCAGTATCAGAGGACGATGATGAGGGTAAAGTCGAAAGTCTGATCTCGTAGTGTCCACTCTGAACCTGAATTTCTTTCTTCCCTGGGGTCGTCCGAGCAGGGAGCATGAGCGGAAGCGAGCAGTAGGGGCCGGATTTGATGAGGAGATGATCTCCTCCCTCTGAAGGATGCTCAGGGAATGGGGGTAATACTTCGGCTTCCAAGTCAACGCCAGGGTATCCGCCAGTCACCGTGAAGAAAACGAGAACATGTTGCAAGTTTTCGTGGTTCTCCGCAACGTATACGACATCAAAGGCTAGAATATGAATGTCAGTCGTAAACCTTGAGAGGGGCGAGAAATTTACGGACAGGTACTTTGATCTCCGAACTTTGGCTGCAACTGAACACTGGAGATACCAGAGCTGCTACCCTGGCTTGAATTAGACTTCGAGGATGACAATGGTCGCAGCCAAGATAATGGAGGCGCAGATAAGCTTCGACTCCTGCTCTTCTTCGATTTGGTAGTTGGTATAGGAGGAAGCGTGATTTCGTCCTGCCTAACTGGAGGCAGCTCTTTCACGAACTCTGGTAAAGTCAGAAGAGTTTCTGGATCCTTCAGTCGTTCAGAGTTTGGGGGTAAGCCCTCTCGAATAAATTCAGGAAGACTTAGAAGAGCCTCTGGATCTTTGACACGAGGATGCAGTATCGCGTCTTGGCCGTAAATTCGACCAGCACCCGAGTGTCGAACCAATTGTTCAACAAACGCGTCCCTCTATAAGAAAAACGCATCAGATCGGGAATCAGAAGCATTGGATCATCAATGCATCACTGACCTTGGCTACATCACGAAGTTTCGCCTTCTCTAGTCTGCTCTGCATGCCACCATCAAGAATAACGGATTGACCCTTGAGGGACCTATCCGAAGCTTTCCCGAGAAGGTCAAGAATGTTCTCCAGCTCCTTCACGTCCCTTTCCTTTCCTTTGCTACTTCGCGAAACGCCTTGTTGTCGAGCTTTCTCCATCTGAACGAGCTTCGAAGATTTGAGCTCGACTCGCTGATTGTGAAGCTGCGGCGCAACAAGGTAGAGTCTGTCAATCGCCATCGCAACGGCCTCTAGATCTAACCGCATCTTCTCGTCGCTCTGCCGTGTGCTAGACGAAGGCTGGTATTGTGCCGTCTTACCCTTGCCGTCATCTATTGAGCTACGACCGCCAGGCTCGTAAATGGGCGGACTTTCCAAATCAAAGTCCTCATAGTCATATTGAGGGGGAAGATTATCTTGGAAAAATCTCGGAAGATTCTCCGTATGCTCTTTGCACATTGAGACTACGGTTTCGAGCTCTTGATCGATTCTTGTCCATAACAGGGAGACTTCGACCTCAAGGGTGGTAGGTATGCCCGGAGTGGACATTCCACCCTGAGAGACAAGACGTTCTGTCTGCAACTCATTAAGCTGACGCTTGAGTGCGTCAAAATGATCAATTGGAGGGGGCTCGTCGTATTGGCGGGAAGACTCTGGCTCGGGCGTTTCAAGAGTGGTTAGGTGCATGCCTGATTGAATAACAGAGTCTGTTGAGGTTTGACAGTAATGAGACGAGAGATTTCGCAAGAATCGCTTCACTAGGCTGCAAAGAAGATGAGATTGATTTCACCCGTGTCTTAAGCTCATTGATAAGATCAGAATCATTGTCGGAATCACGGGCCTCGATCATTTCATCGTCCCCGCCACGATTTCGAAGATTGATGACAAGGGTATGCAAGGCAGAAGATGATGATTCAGCCTCGCCTTGTGGAAATGTGGTATTGTGTGGGCTGGATGGCATGGAGTGTCGACGGTCGGGAACAATGGGATTCCACCCCGTTGGGACGGATGACAAGTTGTTTAATGTCATCAAGCACGACCTTTGAACCAACGCAATTGAAGGCATTACGTCGCCCTTCACAAAATGAGTGAAACTTCGGAGTGAAATCTTCGCAACTCATAGGTATGCCACGCGAGTCGCTGTCGGACTCTGCAGCTTGTGGAGGTTCTGCCACTTGCTCTTCAGACGAAACAAAAAAATCCTCCGAAACGAAAGAGTCATCGGCCTGCAATTGTCGAAGCTGTTCATGAGGAAAAGGCGAGGGAACATGGGTAGACAGCAGTGGACTTGATCTTGTGTGTATGGGCGCCTTCGGACGAGTGACGGTGGCCATTGCGTAGAAGATCGCAAACTGGTGGGCGTTTGTAAGGATGTTTCAGAGAAACGCACAAGGAACGAGGCGACCTACGAGGGGGTGTTCCTTATGCACTTGATAACTGTTTCAGGCCACCTCAACAACAAGAGCAGCGAGTGCGTCTGGAGCGAGGAACCACGTGGATGTGAACGAAGGACTCCAGCCCCAACTTCAATGGTTGTACTCAGTAAATAGCAAAGGTCCCGAAATTGTCACGAGATGGTCAGCGAAATTGAATGATTGACTACCTGTCGACTTATCGACATTCTAAAAACTGTTCACTGACTTGACAGTCATTGTTGAAGTCAGTTGATGGTCATCACTTCAAAGGGTTTTGCGTTCAATGTACTGGGTATTAAAAGAAAGCCAAACAAAGAAAAGAAATAAAATAGAAAGAATCTGCTCAAATATTCTCAACATCATATTGTGTCCAGATTTTTTCACAAAACATGGCTTGAGTGCTTTTAGAGGTAACGCTGCTCGGAGTTGGCCAAATTTTTCGTTGCGCGCGAAGCACGCAGATGAAAGAGTCAGGTGGCAGCACAACAAACCAAGATCACCGGATTCTCTCAACAAATCTCTCTAGAACCTTGTTAACAGAACCTACGGCATCTCTTCGAGCTTCAAATTTTCTTTTTAAGTCAAGAATTGTTTGTGTGCCGTCAATGACGGCTTCCGGGAATTCTGGTCCAGCGTTGCCGTCACGTGCATGTGACTAATGGCAGATAACTTTTGGGGGTGGCAGATAACTTTGGCCTCGAATTCTCTGCATTGGCCACATGAAACTTTTGGCTCTCTGAGGGTAAATCATAGCTTACAACTGTGAATATGTACATGTCTAAGTTCAGCAGCGGAGGTATTGTATCCATTGAGAAACATGTAAACTACAAAACTTCGGGCTTTGCCGGGCAGATAACTGGCAGATAAATACCCAGTACAATGATCAGTAAGCCCTTCAAAGTCATTAATGAGAACGGTCAGCATGTTGGTCATCGGTTAGTCACTCCATTGAAATAGTAAAAAAACATGTATTTGACATAGTAAAGATTATATATGGCACATTGATCTCTTTGTAAGGGAACTAGCAGGCCGTTCTACCTAACACACAGGAGGAGACAGTTCGTTGAGAGAAGATGGAGGCCTTTTGTCAAGAGAGGAAGGCCGTTCATCGAGGGAGGGAGGAGACAGTTCGTCGAGTGAGGGAGGAGACCGTTCTTTGAGGGAGGGAGAAGACCGTTCATCGAGGGAGAGAGAAGACCGTTCGTCAGGAGAGGGAGAGGGCCATTTTACCTAACACGCAGGAGGAGGCCGTTCATCGAGAGACCATCCGTCGAGGGAGGCCGTTCGTTGTGGGAGGGGGGAGACCATTCGTCGAAGGCAGAGACAGGCCATTTGCACTAGTAGCTGCCATTTACATCATGTAAAACCTGGCATGTACCATAGAAGTTCCTGCTTAACTACCGTGAATGAAATGAAATGAATTTTCATTCATTCACGGCACCTGTTTCATTCCAAGTCATTCTCATTCATTGCCATCGAGAATGAAATACTTTTTGTTTCATTTCAATTTTTTCTTCATTTCTACTGACAAGAATGAAATTTATTCTGTTTCATTCATGCCTGGCGACTCTTTCATTTTTTTTATTTCATTCCACCATGGCAACTGTTTCATTTTTTTGCTTTATTCTTTCGTTTCATTCATTCCTGGCAACTGTTTCATTTTTTTCATTCATTCATTGCCATGGAATTTTCATTTCATTCTTTCCAGGCAGTTATTTCATTTTTGTTTCATTCTTTCAGGCAACAATTTCGATGTTTTAACACACATCTAAATAAGGAAATAATATACAATTATGCCTGATATGTGTTGTGCCCTACTGCAGTGGTGTGGGAGGCCATATGGGGGTACTTTTGCATTTGAGGCTCAAATACACAATGAGATAGGCATGCTGTTGCCAAATAAGGCACTTAAATATTTTGTATCAATTACATAATCACTAACAATGAAATAGGCACCTGAGAAGAATGAAGCAAGGAATGAAACAGTTGCCCTGGTGGAATGAAAGAAAAAAATGAAACAGTCACCAGGAATGAATGAAACAGCATAAATTATCTAGAATGAAACAGGTGCCGTGAATGAATGAAAATTCATTTCATTTCATTCACGGTAGCTAAGCAGGAACTTCTATGGTACAGCTCAGCAGTACATGATGTAAGTGGTAGCTACCAGTCCCATTTGTCAGGAGGAAGCCATTCATGGGGGGGAGGCCTTTCGTCGGGAGGAGGCCTGTTGTCAGGAGGAGGCTGTTCGTCAGGATGAGGCCGTTTGTCGAGAGAGGCATTTGTCAGGGAAGGGAGAAGACCATTCGTTGAGAGAGAGGAGACCGTTTGTTGAGGGAGGTACAAAGCCATTCATTGAGGGAAAACTCTTCGTTGAAAGACGCGGCCGTTCGTCGATGTGGTGGGAAGGAAGAACAACTTGTGAATTTCCATTGATTTCCGCGTTGGTGGTTGCATGATGTCGGAGTTTAAACGGACTTGAACGAATTTTTGGGTCTTGTTGCTGTGAGGGGTGTCACAGCTAACGAGGTATCAATAGACCAGAACTCCAAACGCTCCGCTCAGTGATTTTATTTACCTTTGGAGCTGGCCAAACAACTTCCCACAGCCAATTGGCAGGCATTGTCTTCCCCAAGGGGGTGGCGGAACATGGATCCCGGATATATGGTTGGGGGGAGGGGGGCTCCGCTAGGGGGTCGAAATATTTTTTGTGACCTATTTTAGAAAAGTCCTGCCAATAAGCCAAATAGCGCTGAGAGCCCAAAAAAACTCAACGAACTTTTTTCTAACGCCGCTCAGGTTCACAAAAAGTATGGCAAAGAAGTAAGTCCCTCTTTTATATATATATTCTAATCCAATACTGTATTACAGAAAAGCGTCGGGGTTTACGAGCGACAGCAAGCTTCATTGCCCAAAATATGAGAAATATATTCCTGTTGGAACAGGCGGCAAAGCAAATCTGCAGCGCACAGCGAGACGGAGGTGCAGCAAGATGTCGCTATGCGTGACGTGATCAATCTTGTCGATAGCGAGGATGCGGGCGCACACGTACCCGCGGTAAAAAACGACCGCAATTGGACCGAGGATGTCACGGCTGTGGGGAGGAAGTCAGTTTGGGGGCAGTGCTATTGAATGCAAAGGAGAGGGTTGCGAGACTCTCTGGGTACGTGAATCTTTTGGAGGTTATCAGTTTGTTTTGCAGCTTTTGCTGATCAACTTCATCTGGCACTTTAGTTTCACACGAAATGTGTGAAGGTTAGCCGTTCATCGAAGTTTTGGATGTGTCCGACTTGTATGGATATGGGGGTGAAGCGTCGTCGCACGTAGTAACTCCAAAAAAAATATGTTCTTGACATAGGAACTCGGAAGTTTCCTTTTTTGGGGGGGTAGAGGTGGGGGGGGGTAGGCCAAGGGCCCCCTAATTTGTAATGTGACTGTATATCTAAAATCCACGTTCCGCCACCCCCTTGGTCTTCCCACCCCTTCCCGCTGTTGTGTATATAGTCATAAATTCCTGGTTAGGTTGTTTGCTCGTACCCTGAGACTCCACAACTAAACAAAGTCACTAAGCGGAGCGTTTTGAATTCTGGTCTATCAATACCTTGTTGGCTGCAAAAAAATGAGGGGGAACTACACATAGGTATGACTAGCATATGGCTGAGCTACGACTACAAGAATAACAGTCTGTGATTCCATAAAAATGCATGACTTTTTACTCACTGTCTCGGGACTTTTTGTTGACCTTGTCTGACTCTGCTTTTTACTGAGGGTTGTAGATGACGGTCAATGTAACTGTCTCCTGTAGTTAGAAAAAAAATTGGCAGTCCAGCAAAGCAGTTAGTAATGGTGGAATTTGGATTGGTCAAGATCGTAATTACGCACCATTGCAATATAAAGACGCTCACTGACACAAATTTGTTGAAGCTCCCAAAGTAGCCAGTTGAGCTTGCAAAAATGCTCAGAGTGATGAGAGTAGCTGGTTGTTGTGCAGAATGTTGGCAGAATGACCTCGTCCAAATTTGGTCCTTGGCTTTGCGATATGGCCACATGATGCAATGTAGGTTGCCGAATACAGCCAACACTTGGCCACAACCCTTCATCAAAAGGTTGCAAGCAGCATGTCCGGCCTCCCAGAAATTGTTCCGAACTTCCAAGCTTCTCTAGTGTGCACCCTTGGCCACACCACTCAGCCCCCTCTTTCATGTCCAACAATTTTTTACCTTGACAACTACCACAAATCTGATCCAGTTCAGATATACATCCTCCTTTTCACAGCTGCGCCAAGCTTGCTGTTAAAAGGATCTTGAACCCTGATACTCACATTTTCTCACTAAAATGACACTCAACAAAATTCCTGCCGAGATACCAGACTCCTTCCCAGATTTCCCTGGGCCCCCTCTCAGGCTGCTCATCAGTCCTCTAGTTGCAGAGAAACAATACTTAGTCTCGTTGAGATGCTTCTGCAAGAATCTGACAGCCAAAGAATAAGTAAGTCTTTTCTCTATTCAATTTCTACCCCAACAACCCAGTTTCGAGGAACACAGAGACGTCTGTACATGTGAATCCTGCAAATCCCACAGAACCCGCTTGATTGACATCATAATTCAGCTAGCATGGATGAGCACCATCAGGCTGTGGGAGCAGAAGCATTTCATAAGTTTGAAAGGTTTGTTCATTGTGTCTCATGATGCTGAAAGTCTCACAAAATGTTTGCACGGTAGGAGCATCAGTAACCTTAATAAAGAGGCAGGCCCAGATCTCCATTTTGTTGTCTTTATTTAATTTACCTTAACAGCTTTGAACTTTGCCAATGCCGCTTGTCAAATGGGAAGCTCTGTTGCGATTATTTCTTCTGCTTACCGACTTCGAGAATGTCTGGCTCAAATTCTTTACCTCTATCAGGAGAACACTGCTGACCTTTTTCCAAAAAAAATTGCGCACATTTCTCATGAATCAATTATGGAATTTCGTGCACCAGAACGATGCACAAGGCATGGTAGGCGAAGAAGGGGAAAAGCACCCTTACACGTTCTGAGGCCTGCTGTGACCGAACATTTGGACCTGGAGTGTTTTTCTGGACAGCTGGAGGCCTTGGCCAGGGAGGTGACAGCATTTTTGGATACCTTAAATGAGTTTCTGGAGTTTCCGGACAAAGCTGTCAATGCTTCGATCTTGTCATTTGAAGGTGATCTAAAGGTTTATGGTGCTGATTTTTCCTTTTCTTCTGTGAAAACAACTTCTCTACTGCTACATTGTACTGGTTGTCTTGCCTCAAGGAATATGCAGGCCAATTCCGATACCCCGCAGTGCAACAAATAATACAATACATATATGATCTCACTGATGAAATGGGTGAGCATATTGATGGCATAACTTCATCTCTCTGCATGTTCATTGATGTTGGTAAGCCCCTTTGCCTTCACTCTGCACATCTATTGTGATCACTGATGCCATGCAGGTGTTCCAATTATTTGGTTTGTGCAGAAACATGGCACAAACAGTTTATTGAATTTGTCAACAGTTGCCACCTTCTTCTTGGCAGTGACTGCTATGACTGGCATTGACTATGCAGTTTTCTTACCAGCTGGAACACAACACTGTCTCTGATGCTGTCAACTCTATGTGGTTTGCATCAATGGTCTTTAGCATTGCAGCAGCTGTTAATAGCCTCCTGGGGCTCACATGGAAACAAGCAATGTAGTGAGTCCATTTTGCCACCCAGCCTGAATGAGATCTTTGGTTGCTTTCCAGGCCCATGTTAGCTGCTCACCAGGGGATCAGGTGCCCTGGTGGGTTTTGATTTGGATTAAATGATCTCCCCTCATGTTCCTTGTCCTGTCAGTTGCCTGTTTCTCCATTGGACTCTGCTGTTTTGCTTATGCTTCACATCAGATAAGCATTACTGTTATACTGATTTTAACTCTTCTCAATCAACATTTGATGGCTTTGCAGTCCTTCATAACAGCTACTCTCACAACTGTGCTTACTACCATTACCTCATTCAGCCTCACAGCTGTCTCTGCATGGTTTGCATTAGAACACTGGACATTCACTTGACATTGTGGCTAGAAATGGCTCAGTGATGTGCTTATTGAGAGCATAGAACAGTTTGTGCAGACCCCAGTGGTGGGCTGGATTCAAATGGTCATTAAATTTCTGAGTCACAACATTGAGAAGATCTGGGCAGTGCTCTTGTCACTCTACAAATGGCTCAGGAACATTTGCTCCTTGAGCAAATTAGACAATGAAGGCAACAATTTGGAAGCTAATGGTGTGCCTACTACTAGCAACAGCAGCCCTAATCATCTTCCCTCCCACTTGGAGCCATCAAACCCTAACTTAGGATGTCTAGCATTTCTGTGCCAGAGTTGACAGAATCCCTGAAGCCCACCCACATCATACCACCATCTGCACCTCTAAACCCCCCCATGGAGAAAGACAGCCCCTCACCTGAAGCATCCCCAATTAGCCCCAGGAAGCAGTTGTGGCAAAAGGCCTTCCAAAACATGAAGATGCAGAATCGCCTGGCTGCCTTAACATCTGCCTTGAGAGACACAGCTCAACCATACAGGTGAAGGACAACATCTTCTGGTCATCCTGGACCTTATGACAGGAAGAAGGCCATCATTGAGCCTGTCACTGTTCTCAAATCCTGTATATCAACATTGGCACCAAAGCTTGCAGCTCTAGAAGCTACTCAAGATTTAGCTGCACACAACACACTTGTGCATCACCTAGAGTTCTCTCCTGATGGGACATTCTTAGCCTCCTCAAGGTGAGGTTCACTCAAGTGTTTGATGATTATGATCAATAACTGATTGTTTTTCTTAAAGCTGGGATAAGACTTCAACATTCTTCTGAGTTGGTGTGCATTTTCTTTCAATCCATCTTTGCAGCAAGTATCTGATTCCAATCTGCCTGTCAGAACCCTTTTATCTCCCACTGTACCCTTGCACACCTGCAGGGCTTTGTCAGCCATTCATTTCATCATGTTGACTTGGAATTATCTTACCTGCTTCAGGTCTCCAACATGAAACTCATTGTTGATGAAAATGGCACAAGGTATCAATGTATGGACTGAGGTAGGTTGACAAAGGCACTATAACAGATCTTGTCGACATTCTCACCTTTGAGCTGTTGTATAACAGGATAGGGTCTGTGGAGGTCTTTACCCTCCCCCACGTAATCCATATGGACTCCAGTGGACTCCAGTGGATTCCAGTGGCCCTCTTACCAGGCCAGATTGGCTGGCAGAATGCCCAGTCCACTGGAGTCCAGTCCAGTCCAGTCCAGTCCAGTCCACTGGACTCCCACTGGACTGCCAGCCACTTTCCTGAGTCCAGTCCCAGTCCAGTGGACTATGAGTCCAGTCAGAGTCCAGTGGAGTCCAGTGGATTCCAGTGGATTCCAGTCATTCCAGTATATTATTATTATTATATATGAATATAACTAAAAAAGCGAAAATGGACTACACAATAGACAAGCTATACCTACAATTTTATTAATCAATGAATGGAAAGATTATAATTTACATATGGTGTGGGTCAGTGATAGCTGCAATAAGGATTCATGATTTTGTTCAGTCTGCGGGGTGAGGTCACGTGACTTACTTGAGGGCGTGCCATATCGTTACGTTGCCTGTTTGTGGGATGGTCGCACTGCCGTGACCATCCCTTTCCCTTCCACCACCACCACCATTCACATCTCAACGCCACCGACGACGCCCACACCCACGCTAACGATGCACACGACGCCCACGCCCACGCCCATGCTAATGACGCACACGACGCCCACACTAACGACAACGACACCCCCAGCGCGGAACGATAGACCAAGGACGAGGGACAACGCCCATGACGTGGCAACGTCATGGGCAAGGGGTACGTATGCCCCACCACCCCGTTCCTCCGTTCTCACCACGACAGGCATGACGCCAGCAACCACCCCGTTCCTCTGTTCTCACCACGACAGGCACGACGCCAGCAACCACCCATGCACGGCACATGAGGACGGCGACAACGACGACACGTGAGCACGACGACAACACGCAAGCACAACGAAACGCAAGCACGACGACACACAAGCACAATGACGACAACACACGAAGCCGACCACACGAACGAGCGCCCACGGAAAACAGCCACCGCCCACCACCGCCTGCTGCCACGTCACACGAAAACCAGCCACTGCCCATGAAAAACGACCCCCGCCCACAAAAACGATGACGACACGCGAGGACGACGACACACGACAACGACGACAACGACTACACGCCGGGACAACGACACACGACAACGACACGCGACGACAACGACAACGACACGCCGGGACGACGACACATGACAACGACGACAAACGAGCGCCGACGAAAATGCCGCCCCCACCACACCCGAAAAATTATACACCCACAAAAAACGACGAGCGCCCGCCAGCACTGAACGGCGACGAGGGCCCAGCAGCATCACCCTTCCCCTCCACTCTCTCCCCCCATCACTACCTCCGCTCTTCACCACTCCCACTCCCCTCCACTCCCTCCCCCCTTCACACTCTCCCCCCTTCAGTCTCTCCCCCTTTCCCCCCTCCCCATTTCCCCCTCCCCTTTCCTTGCTCCTCTCTCCCCCCCTCCCTTTCCTTCCCCCTTCCTTGCTCCCTCCCCCCTCTATTCATTCCTCTCTTCCTCCTCCCTTTGCCTTTCCCTTTCCCCTCCCTTTCCCTTTCCATTCCCCCTCCCTCCCCCCTCTGTAACATAGAATTTATGTAAATTTAATTAATTTAATTAATGAATATACTTCAATTTTATTTTTTGTTTTGAAGAGGAATTCTGGATTAACTTAAGTCTGTGGCAGTCCAGTCCAGTCCAGTTTTGTGATTTGCAGTCCAGTCCAGTCCAGTCCAGTCCAGTTTTGTGCTTGCAGTCCAGTGGAGTCCAGTGGAGTCCAGTTTTGTGCTGGGAGTCCAGATTTGTGGATATTGCCAGTATGTAGTGAAGTCCAGTGGAATCCAGTGGAATCCAGTGGAGTCCATGTGGATTATGTGGGGGATGGTAAAGTACTGGGTCTGTGTGAAAACTATGGTGAGTTTTTCTCTGAGTTTTGTTTACAATGTGTTCTCAAGTAACCTTGACATCTAGAATACTAATAGCAAAGTTTGTCCATTTTTCAGCTCCAGGTCTGCATTTTCACTGACCTTCTCTACTTATGTCAGGTATTAGATGATTATGATTTTGGCCACATGAAAGTTCATGATGTTGCAATTATGCCGGATTCCCTTCAAGTGTTGGGCATGAGACAAAGGAAAGAAGTGAAAATGCTCAATTTTTTCTGAGTGTGTTATAGATATAATGCATTTCTAATTTTGCCCTACTGCCATCATTTATGCAAATGGCTGTAAAATGAAAAAGCATAGAAATACTATAAATTTAGTGCACATACAGGTTAAAATGCAAGGAATTGTCCCACATTGACCAGTTGTTCAACTTCCAGTAGCATTTTGATAGACTATCTATCAAGAAGATAGGCTGTACTCTATTCTGTTTCAACACACTGACTCATGGTTATCATTAAAGAGAGGTCTATCTTTTTGTTGTGCAGAACAATCCATTGAGAATTTTGATTTTATCAAGTCCACAATGCTGTAGGGTGGTATTCTCAGCAACCAGTACTTCACCTACCCCTCAATAAGAAGAAACTGAAACTGAGCAGCAGTGTATACATCACTCAATTATAGAGATGTTGGAGAAATCATAGGTATAGAGGATGTATCAACCACTAAAAGGAATGGAGATGGTGAATAAGAAGGAATAGAGCAGAAAACTACACATACAAAACTTGACATTTTGCACAAAAACAAGCCTATTAGGAGTTGGATAGTGTTGTCTCTTTCTATACATTGAAGATGAATATCAGGTGAGAAGTGAAAGCAAGAAAGAAAGAAAGAAAGCTTACCCTCTAAAAATAGGAGAATCTATGAAAGATTCTAAGATGATAAAAAAGGAGTTGACTTGCCCACTATATCTAAAATAAGGGATCCAGTGAAATAATGCAGATAAATTCATACTTTCTAATAAAAGGAAGAGTTGAAAGTGGAAAGCTGGAAACAGATTGAAGACATACAAGCTACAAAACATGAGCATTCTTGTATAACAGGAAGTAAAAACATACAATCTGAGTCAAAAAAAGCATATATCAAAGAGATAGAAATGACAGTAAATAGGCAACCTACTGTCTAGAAGAAAGGAAAGCTGAGAGGTCATAAAATTGGTCTATTTGGTGCTGAAATTTTACTGACCTCCTTGAAAATTATTGATTGAGAATTAATTACCTGAGAAAGAACAATGATTGAATACATGTGGATTAAAAAATGAAGGCTAACAAATAAAACTTACAAGATATAAAGAAGAGACCACATACTTTCTATAAATGCAAGAAATGAGTGCAAGAAAGGGGTGAGTGGAATTGATTGGAATAAGAATATAGACAACACACTGACTGAAAAGGAAATGTCAAAAATGGATTACTCGAAACATATAAGTGAAAAACAAACAACTTACATACTAAGAAAGATAATGTGTGACAAGAGTAATTCATGA
>NW_001889903.1:481759-487597 GCF_000143565.1 Laccaria bicolor S238N-H82
TCCTGAAACAAGACAAGCCAGTGTCACCAGAAGAGTGCACATTAGAAACCAGGCCAACTCACCCTCTGAAAGAAGACAGGCCAGTGTCACCAGAAGAGTGCACATCAAAAAACAGGCCAACTCACATTCTAAAACAAGACAGGCCAGTGTCACCAGAAGAGTGCACATCAAAAACCAGGCCAACTCACCTCCTGAAACAAGACAGGCCAGTTTGTGTCACCAGAAGAGTGCACATTAAAAACCAGGCCAACTCACCCTCCTGAAAGAAGACAGGCCAGTGTCACCAGAAGAGTGCACATCAAAAACAGGCCAACTCACATTCTGAAACAAGACAGGCCAGTGTCACCAGAAGAGTGCACATTAAAAACCAGGCCAACTCACCTCCTGAAACAAGACAGGCCACAGTTTGTGTCACCAGAAGAGTGCACATAAAAAACCAGGCCAACTCACCCTCTGAAAGAAGACAGGCCAGTGTCACCAGAAGAGTGCACATCAAAAAACAGGCCAACTCACATTCTGAAACAAGACAGGCCAGTGTCACCAGAAGAGTGCACATCAAAAACCAGGCCAACTCACCTCCTGAAACAAGACAGGCCACAGTTTGTGTCACCAGAAGAGTGCACATAAAAAGAACAGGCCAACTCACCTCCTGAAACAAGACAGGCCAGTGTCACCAGAAGAGTGCACATCAAAAACCAGGCCAACTCACAAACTGAAACAAGACAGGCCAGTGTCACCAGAAGAGTGCACATTAAAAACCAGGCCAACTCACCTCCTGAAACAAGACAGGCCACAGTTTGTGTCACCAGAAGAGTGCACAGTAAAAACCAGGCCAACTCACCAGCTAAAAGAAGACAGGCCAGTGTCACCAGAAGAGTGCACATTAGAAACCAGGCCAACTCACCCTCTGAAACAAAACAGGCCAGTGTCACCAGAAGAGTGCACATTAGAAACTAGGCCAACTCACCAGCTAAAAGAAGACAGGCCAGTGTCACCAGAAGAGTGCACATCAAAAAACAGGCCAACTCACATTCTGAAACAAAACAGGCCAGTGTCACCAGAAGAGTGCACATTAGAAACCAGGCCACCTCACCAGCTAAAAGAAGACAGGCCAGTGTCACCAGAAGAGTGCACATTGAAAACCAGGCCAACTCACATTCTGAAAGAAGACAGGCCAGTGTCACCAGAAGAGTGCACATCAAAAAACAGGCCAACTCACATCCTGAAACAAGACAGGCCAGTGTCACCAGAAGAGTGCACATTAGAAACCAGGCCAACTCACATCCTGAAACAAGACAGGCCACAGTTTGTGTCACCAGAAGAATGCACATTAAAAACCAGGCCAACTCACCATCTGAAACAAGACAGGCCAATGTCACCAGAAGAGTGCATATTAGAAATAACCAAGCCAACTCACTTTCTGTAAAATAATAGCCAGAGCATGTATCTTTAGAAGAGTGCAGAGTAAAAGAACTGCCAACACACCGCCTAAAAAAATAATGGCAAGAGTATGTGTTTTAGAAGTGTGCAAAGTAAAATGCAAGAAAGCTTACTTTCTGAAATAAGTCAAAGCATATAATAACAATGAGTTACCAGAAGAGATAATAGTCAATAGAAGAACAACTTACAGACTAAGAAATGATAGTTTCATATAAAAAATTGAGTTAGCTTAAAATTATTTCATAAATTTTACACTTACTTACCCACTGAAAAATATGTTAGAGTGGCATACAGAGACAATGTGAATAGACTATGTATTACCCTCTGGATTTATAAACAAGAACATTAGTTATATAAGTAGTAGAATCAACAGTTCATACTTACCTCCTGAAACAAATGGACAGCTGATGATAAGATGTGCCATATTATGCAGAATAATTGCTCACAAACTAATGACAACCATTAGAATTTTTAAAGGTCAAACAATTTGTACACATACATTCTGCCAAAAAGAAAACAATAAAGCTCAAGTTCTGTTTTTGTTTAAAGATTATTTTGTTCTTACTTCCTGTGCTTTATCAACAGCAATAAAATATTAACATCTCTTCACTTACTTTCTGTAAACCAGGTCAATATTTTATTTTGATGTCTATTAGTTACCACATACCTCCTATTCAGCTTATAGATTAACTTTTGATCAGCATTGTTCCCCTGTTACTTACTTGCTGTTGGAAGATCTTGATAAATTAGCAAAGATATCCTAATCATAAACTCTTACTTCATAGAAATCAATAAGTTGTTCAAATAGCTTGGTCAAATTCTTTTTAACAACTGACAGCTGCAATGTATTACATATGTCAAAAAGTATGATGGCCATCTGAAAATTGAAACAACTGACTTGAAATAAATTCTTTATATCTCTTGACATTCTTGTCCTCCTAGACTCCCCAACAGTCAGTATTGTATTATACCATGTCTTACCTTGCAAAGTTAGTAAACCTTCAATGAAAGTTTTCAAAGAGTTTATCATTGTTCCATCCACATATGATTGCTGCTTCTGAAATCCTAAAAGAATATGGTGTGGCCAGTTCATGCAAGCATAGTTGGCCACATCACCCTCAAAAAAGTCTTTTGAAGGGTACTCTGCCAGATGCTTCAAACAGTGTATGGCAAGATGAAGATGTTGCAGGGGAGGATCAATGAAGTATTGCTCTGATCGTGATTTAATGGTCAGAAAATCCCGGAGAGAGGTGTGATAGAGCATGATAGGCTGATCATCATGTCCTGGGATTTTGATAATTGACTGTACCCCCAATAGCTCATGAATAACCTCCTCATGCTGAAGATTGAGGAGGGAACTGAGAAAAGAGATAGATCGGTTGTCCTCCAGGATCATGATTGTTCCAAGAATCTGATGAAGAGCTGCTGTCCCAGAAGCAGAGAAGAGAACTTGTTTATAGAGTGGATCCAGTCCATTAGCTCCAGATTCCAAAAGTTGTTGCACAGCTTTGTGTGGCATGGGAGCTCCTCCAACATATTGGGTCAATGTTGTGGCAAATGCAAATGAACTGCCAGCCTGATTTAGAAGTACAGCAAGGACTTCAACAGATGGCCAAGGCTTTGATATCCTCTGCATCTTTCGGATATTCTGGTCATAGATGCAACCAAACTCCTTCTCAAAATATACTTGGATATCCAGACGAGCATCATAAGTTGCCAAGTCCAGATGGTATAAAACTGACTGGGCACCAGGAACATTGAACCTTTTCTGAATATGTTCTTCCACCCTGCTGGTGAGAAGGACTTGGAAAGGAAGACAACTTTTTCCTGAAGATGCATTGATCAAAACATCAATGAAGGCTGCCATCTCCGCCTTGTCATCACATTCATCAAGAGCATCAATAACAAGAATCCTTCGCTTCGCAAAAAGAGAAAAGGTTTTAACGCGAGAAAGGATTTCGAACGTGGTGGAATGAGTTGGATCTATAATTAACTTCTGAAATTGACGAGCAAGAGAGACAGAGGGCTCAAGCAAGGCAGGCTCATCGCGAAGAGCTGTCTCAAGTGATGGCTTTGCAGCAGGAATAGAAAGGGAGATCTGATGGGCAAGGGTAGGTATCAGGCGAGATATGTGGCTACGTTCACCAGCGCCTCGAAGAAAGAAGAAGCTCCCTAGAAGGCGGCCCTTTGCGGCATAGTGCTCCGCAATGGTTTGAGCCACTGCCGACTTGCCATAGCCAGCTGGTCCGTTGAGCCAGCAGACAGGAGCTCGGTTGTCAGAATCATTGAGCCACTCCTTGATCTGATTGATAACCTCTAGGCGGGTACCGGGATCACATCGAGCAACATGACCCGCGCGAGTATGGGTGGCGTTGCTGACAGGCCTAAGCAAGCCTGGAAGACCTAGATGCAATGAACCATTTGATAGTATTGGAGCTTCATATAAAACCTGACATACCTGCGGGAGGATGGGCCAGAGGACCATTAAAAACGATGTCGCGGCCAGCGTTATTGACCTGTGCTCCTCCAGCGATGGTGGTTCCGATAGCGTTTGGCAGGAATGCGGCTGATGACGAAGGTTCCATGAGTGAAATGGCGTGTTGTAATATGAACACTAGAAAAGTTGGGAGGGCTCAAGACGTCGATAGGTCGGATCGTCGTGGTCGATGAACAAGAGATAAATTGTGGGAATTGGTTGTCGGAATTCTAATTGGGCGACGCAACAGAGCCCCCGCGAGAATTCACTTCGAAACGATGGGCAAGAAGCCTGACCGGAACAGAGCACTCACGCAAAATATCTGTCTCTATTGAACCTATATCCGAGCCTCACTCAGTAGCAGCCGTCCAATCCCCTCCCACCTGCCTCTCTGTCTTCTCGTCAAAAATTTTCTCCTTCCTCAACGCAAAGAATGCGAGAAGAAGGCGAAGTACCATCCAAAACTACTCCTTACGCCTACCTTAGGACAAGAATGCTTCCAAGGAGCACCTATAGTCGTCGTCGTCTCTAAATCCCTCGAAGCTGACGTGCTCGACCATCCACCAGGCACCCTTCACGTCCGAAGACATCCTTGTCGTGCACTGTTCACCACAAAGCGTATCTCGCGTCCGACCAGCCTCAAGATGCTCCTCCACTCCAGTACGTTTCCTCACGCGTGCATTGTTCTGTTTCTTGACTCATACAACTATAACAGGACACACCTCCCCCATATTATGCGCCTCACTCTCACCCACCGGTAACCTCCTCGCAACAGGTTCAGGAGGGACCAACGTGCGTTTGTGGGACCTCAACACAGAGACTCCCTCACATGTTCTGTCAGGCCATGGTGGGTTTTATGTTGAGTGGGAAGCTGTGGAACGGAAGTTGACTAGTGGGGGACATGACGGACATGTGGGTCTGTTCCTTGACGCGTCGTTGGACCCGCTAATTAACATTCGTCTTAAGTAAGGATATGGGATCTAAAAACGGGCAAACCGATCGGGAACGCGTTGAAAGGCCACACGAAATGGATAACGTCGCTCTCTTGGGAACCCATTGACCTGTGAGTTGCCTTCTTGCCTTCTTACTCAAACACCAGCTGAGTTCGACAGAAGTAACGCTACTTCCCCCCGCCTCGCATCATCCTCCAAAGACGACACCATCCGCGTATGGTCCCTCCTAACTCGACGCGCAGAGCTCACTCTGGGCGGACACACTGCCAGCGTGAACGTCGTTAAATGTGGTGGGGCTGACGTGCTATACCGCCGGCAGCGATCGAACGGTCAGAGTATGGGATACGAAACAAGGAAAACCAATGGACACACTCAAAGACCACGCGCATTGGGTGACCACCATCGCTCTGAATATGAATTTCGACTTATGTACGGGTCCGTCCGACCAGACAGGCAAGAAACCCGCCTCCAACGAAGACGGTCAGTCTCCCTCTCTATCAAGCAAACAAGTCCACTAACCCCACCCTTCCCTATACAGCCCCAAACCTCGCACAACCGCGGTACACGGCCTTCCTCCTCACTTCCCCAACCGAACTGCTCATTTCCCGCTCAGACGACCACACCCTCTTCCTTTGGTCCCCTCCACCAACCCCATCGCCCGACTAACGGCCACCAGCGCCAAGTCTCCCACGTCGCTTTTTCCCAGACGGACAGTGGGCAGCGTCAGCTGCTTGGAATAACAGCGTACACATATGAGAGGACCGGACGGTCGCTACGCTTCGAGGCCATGTAGGCGCTGTGTACCAGCTTGCGTGGAGTTCTGATAGTCGGTTGTTGACTAGTGATAGTAAGGATAGTACGCTCCCCCCTTTCGTGGAATTGACTGGAGTTTTCTGATGATGGATTTTTGGGGATATGGGATATGAAGACGTAAGATCAAGACCGACCTTCCGGGACACACAGACGAGA
>NW_001889903.1:487647-505101 GCF_000143565.1 Laccaria bicolor S238N-H82
GTTGAGTGGGAAGCTGGGGAACGGAAGTTGACTAGTGGGGGACATGACGGACATGTGGGTCTGTTCCTTGACGCGTCGTTGGACCCGCTAATTAACACTCGTCTCAAGTGAGGATCTGGGACCTAAAAATGGGCAAACCGATCGGGATCGGGAACGCGTTGAAAGGACACAGGAAATGGATTATGTCCCTCTCTTGTGAACCAATTCACCTGTGAGTCGCGTTCTTACCTTCTTACCGAAACACCAGCTGAGTTCGACAAAAGTAACGCTACTTCCCCCCGCCTCGCATCATCCTCCAAAGACGACACCATCCGCGTATGGTTCACCTAACTCGACGCGCAGAGTTCACCCTGGGCGGACACATCACCAGCGTGAATGTTGTCAAATGGGGTGCGGCTGACGTGCTTTACACCGCCAGCAGCGATCGAACGGTCAGAGTCTGGATACGAAACAAGGAAAACCAATGCACACGCTCAAAGACCACGCGCATTGGGTGACCACCCTCGCTCTGAATATGAATTTCGTCTTACGTACGAGTCCATACGACCATACAGGCGAGAAACCTGCCTCCGACGAAGACAGTCAGTCTCCCTCTCTATCAAGTAAACAACAACATAACCCCACCCTTCCCTATACAGCCCAAAAACTCGCACAAACGCGGTACACCGCCCTCCTCCTCCTCACTTCCCCAACCGAACTGCTCATCTCCCACTCAGACGCCCACACCCTCTTCCTTTGGTCCCCTCCACCAACCCCATCGCCCGACTAACGGCCACCAGCGCCAAGTCTCCCACGTCGCTTTTTCCCAGACGGACAGTGGGCAGCGTCAGCTGCTTGGAATAACAGCGTACACATATGAGAGGACCGGACGGTCGCTACGCTTCGAGGCCATGTAGGCGCTGTGTACCAGCTTGCGTGGAGTTCTGATAGTCGGTTGTTGACTAGTGATAGTAAGGATAGTACGCTCCCCCCTTTCGTGGAATTGACTGGAGTTTTCTGATGATGGATTTTTGGGGATATGGGATATGAAGACGTAATATCAAGACCGACCTTCCGGGACACACAGACGAGATGTATTGTGTGGACTTTGTGGCTGATAAGGTTGTTAGTGGGGGACGGAACCGTTAAAATGTGCTTGTTTTCGTTCTTTTGTTTTTGTGTGCAGCTGATGCGTTTTTGGTTGTAGATGGAAGAATTGAGGCCTCGAATTTGATCTGGATGCAAAGTAGCACATTTTCGTCATGACTGGGGTGATTAAATTGAAGTTTTGAACGTTGATAGATGCAAGATAGAAATATATATGCAATAAAAAAAAGGCTAGTCATATACATGTTGGTTAATTGTTTTCCATAGTAAGAGTGAAGTATAATATCTAGAGAGTCCCGATGATGATGATGAATGATGCGGGAAGAAAGAAAAAAGGATCGCAAGAAGGCATGGTCATGACCGTGAAGTCTCAACAGCAGCCACAAGCCTCATCGACCACACCAAGCGCACATGCATCCGCCCACAATCCGTGGATAAGCCCCATATGCCGTTGGAGCGCGACTTTATCAAGTGGTGATGTAGAGGAGGGGAAAAGCACATTGCTCAAATTCTCCGCATTCTTCGTATAAAGATACGATTGCAGCAAGGGGAACGCCGCAGGGGCCGGCAAGCAAAGGGGTACAACGGCAACAGTCGCACTCGTCCTAGATGTGTGTGTAGCCGAGGACGCAGGGAGTGCAGGGAGGTTCGCACCATGCGCCGCGAGGACGAGTTGGTGGGTAGGGAACAATGTGACTTTGCGTGGGGATGTGGTTGTTGTTGTTGGTCGGGAGGAATAGACGGCGAGCATGTGTGTTGGGCATACACCTGCTGGGTTGGAGATGGATACGTCCATCTCGGTTAGGAGTAAGGATTTGGGTGCTTGTGCTTTTAGGCTTGATAGACCCGCGAGCATTCTATGAAGAAAGTATATTAGAATCAAAGACGTAAGTACGGAAAAAGGAGAAAACTCACTCAGAAGCGAACAAGGAAAGCCGTTCACGAACGTATTCGGGTGTAACACCCTTCAACTTTGGGTCCACCAAAGCCATCTCGACTTCGTGCAATTGGGGAGTGAGGAGTGTGCGAGGGAGCTGCAGTGTCCGAAGGGGACTGTCGGTTTCAGCGCCGTTGATGATGGCGGGTTTGGGAGCAAGCGGGACACGTGAGGCCCTCATCAAGCGAGCTTTCCTGGCGCTGCAGTGCTTGGTAAAGAGTCTTTGCACGTTGGGGCACCGGGAGCGGGAGGACGGGATCCTGCGGCGAGCGGTGGGCGAGCACCAGGTAGCCGCGGCGCAGGCTGGCTTGGGAAAGGAGGTTGCGTGGAGACGGGCGATCATTGTAGTAGTAGGTGTTGGCGTTGTTGGTATCGGAGTGAGCTCGGTTGTTGGCTTGCGGAGGAGTGTCTTGGACGGATAAGCATTTTGAGACGAGGGAGGGAGGTTATATACGGCCGTGACAATGTCAGCTGTAATTTCTTGATGGACTCGACGAGATTGGTCGACTCTTTTGCAAAGTTGCCTTTTGCGGAAGGTGTTTAGCTTTGACCACCCTTTCATCTTCCATTTACAGTAATTGTATATCACTGTGGGTCCACACCAATCCCCGCGCTCATCTCGTCACCTCCCTGAATGGGTAATTCACGCTTTGTATGTAGCGCGCTGATGCTAAGATGTAAGAGAACACGAAAATTCAATTTTAACTGTGATTCAGTTGAACATCCGAATTTCCGTGGGTTGGGGGAAAGCTTTTGAAAATTCTCGTGCACTTGGATCCAAAACGCGTCGCGCTGATCTCAAATGAAATTGTAGAATTCAAAATTGATACTTGTTCAACGGATATAAAAATCATATCAGATGAGATGAGGAAACAAGTATATTTGCAATTTGGATTGACTCGAGAATTACGAAAGCTTTGAGCGTGCCGGTGTGAATCCTGGTTTCCGAGCCCCATGTGAAGGGTCTGAGAAGACAACAAGACTATACCAACCACAGGCACACTAGTGATGAAATGAGAGAGAATGGGAAGGTGGGAGGGTCGAAAAAATTCCGCGAAGGTTAGAATTCGCGGGGGGAAGTAGGAATGAAAGAGAAGAAGGCAAGGATTTCATTGCCTCTCGAATGACTATATCCTCGCAGCGCACAGACCTCAGAAGGCTGTCAACACCACGGAACGTGGTGAAGCGGACATCACCGCATTGCGCTTACAAAGCCCCTGCTTGAGTTGTTTCGAGCTCGCAAGCTCACTCTCCAACTCGAGCCTCAAGCTTTGTATGTAGCGCGCTGATGCTAAGATGTAAGAGAACACGAAAATTCAATTTTAACTGTGATTCAGTTGAACATCCGAATTTCCGTGGGTTGGGGGAAAGCTTTTGAAAATTCTCGTGCACTTGGATCCAAAACGCGTCGCGCTGATCTCAAATGAAATTGTAGAATTCAAATTGATACTTGTTCAACGGATATAAAAATCATATCAGATGAGATGAGGAAACAAGTATATTTGCAATTTGGATTGACTCGAGAATTACGAAAGCTTTGAGCGTGCCGGTGTGAATCCTGGTTTCCGAGCCCCATGTGAAGGGTCTGAGAAGACAACAAGACTATACCACCATGCGCAGCTCACCACAGTCGCGTTTCTTCGAAGACACGACTCCCCAACGAGAGCAAGCTAAGTTCAGAAGAAATGGGATAAAAATAGATTGATCATCTCAGATTGATCGTTTGTTCCATAACGGAACAAGGTAAGTGGAAATTTTATAACTTCCACTTCTTCCTGTACGCCGACATTGACTCTTCAATGATAGAAACACGAGAAGCGGAACCAGCGCTGGACATGAACAGAGGTAAGATTGACTCGATTTTCCTCCAATAGTCCATGAACGCCCTTGATTTCCAGCGCCCTTGTGCTGCAACCAAATCGGGCGCCACACCCATGAGGAGAAGATGCGTTGCACCACCAATGCGGAAGCCATGACCTGGCATATCAGGCATTCCAGCAGCAACCCAGATTTCGTTACATCGTGTCATGAACCATCCTTTGGTCATTGGCGACCATCCTCCGTCGGCTGTTTCGAATGAAAATAACGGTGCGTGAGATGGTATAGCTTTGCTGCATGAAAGATGGTGTTTAAGAGCTTTAATAGGACACGATGGATCATTGCGTGCTGTGATGGATATGCTTGCGCCTTCACGAAGCGTCGTCTTAGTCCATGGTATCTGACAGGTGCCGTATTCCGTGCCATTTGACAGGACATTGAAGATTAACGATGTCGAATGTGCAACGTGTTTAATAGGATCAAATAGATTTGTGCTCGGGATAACGAGCTCTCCGAGACGACAGCAGCACCAGAAGGCGACGCATGCAATAGCCCAGACTGCTGCGTCGAATGCATTGGATAAATCCAGGCCATTGCGCAACGCGTAAAGATGTTCAATGGTAACAGGAGGACGCTTGGCCCGTTTGGATGAAATAGGTATGAGCTTCTGAGCACCTTTCTTTGCACGGGATAAGATGTCACATCCATTCCACAGAGCACCGTTGATTGTATGCCAGAAGTGAAGACCAGAAAGCCAGTTGTCGATCGTACTCGACGATACTTTGCCGGCATGAAAGGCGATGAAGGAGGCGAGCAATGGCTCGGATGCAGGCATTCGGTCGACCTCCGTGACGTTAATAGTATCACAGTACTGCGTGAAGCGTAGTAAACCCGCTGCATATCCATCTCGGGTCGCTTGGTCGAGAGAGAACGCCATCACTTCAAAAAGACGTGTAAGATGTGACTCCGGTAGCGCCTTCAACATGTCCTCCCGGAAAATCTGTGAGTGAGGTGAGGTCCACTTGAGTAGTCTTTCTCCTGCGATGACGTGAGGACGGAATAAAGAAGGGACTATTTCATTGCCCTTCCGAGGCTTTCTAGGCCTCCTTGTACGAGCTTGTGATTGAGGCAAAGATAAGGTGCAGGTGTCCATTAAGGACGAAAACTGTGATAATTCTGAACGTACGTCTACGTTTTTGAGACAGTCGGATAAAGTAGAATGACTAGTAGACATGAGAGAAGTATTCGGCAATCGAAGGAGATATGGAATAGGGAACAGTCACTCGATGTTCGAGAGGGGGAAGGATACCTCGAGATATGGGGTCTGCCAAATTTGTGGATGATTCTACATATAAAAGAGAAATGGAAAGATCACGTTGTTCGAAGATGGCTTCTGCACGACGAATGCATGAGTTGGTCTCTTGGTTCCTTGACCATCCTTTCCGGAAGGCACCAATGACTCCTTCGTTATCACTGCGAATCAGAACATCAAGATGAGAAAGATGCATTTCGTAGAGAAGCGTGATGATGAGCTCAACGGCTACCGCTTCGAGCCATCCTATGTCTCGTCCGGGAGCCTTCCATGCTGGAAAGGTCTTCCATGCATCCCACGAGTTGTTGATTAGCAAACCGATTCCCCAGTCTGTTGAGGCATCAACCCAAATATTGAGGTCAGACGTAGGAGGACGCGAAGCGAGTGAACGAATGATGGACGGCTTGGAAAGTTGAGTGAACCACCATTTAAGGTCTGAAATGACGGAAGGAGGAGGAAATCTTGGGGCGAAGTCGCTAGTGAAGGTCAAGAGCCACCAAATGATATTGTTGAGATATGCTCTGCCACGCGAATAGACAAAGGTGATGTGTGATAGCGAGCCGTGCAGAGATTGTATGTCTTTTTTGAAGAACTGACGTGATAAGGGGGAGTCCTGCAAAACGGAGATAACTTTAGCAAGATGTTTTTCGCATTTGGTTTTAGTGAGATAGACGGCCTTCGAGATAAGGTCCCATTCAAAACCAACATAAGAAAAAATATCTCCAAAGGGGGAACCCTTTGTTGTATGCCATGGAATCCCGAGTGGGGCAATCATGGCTTTGATATAATCAAGATCATAATCATAACGATAGACAGTGCCGTCAGAAGTTCCAGAAAATAGGCCGGCCTTGTTCGCATAACGAAAAGCATTGAAATCATCAACCCATTTGATAACAGGCCCAACGCGAAGACTATGCCAGATGTCAACCGTCGCATCTGCAACCTCTCCTTGTAAACCTGAAGCAGAGGCGAGGCCAAATGGTACATTGTGATCGATGTAAAACAAACCCTTGAATTCAACAATCAGGTACCGCTTGGAAGCAGGGCTGACTGGAACTGTGCGATACGCCCCTTCTACATCAAGGGTGCACGCCTGTGTTCCTGGAGGCGCCGCCGAGACCTACACACTCGCATAAGCCATGACTAACAGATGAGCGAAAAACATGAGAAAACATTTGTCCCAAGTCATCCGTGTCCTTCAAGCAGCTAAGAGTTGTGAACTCCGCCGCGAAGAACTTCCGAACGAGACTCAAATAAGAAAGGGATATAGATATATGAAATAACAGAGAAAATGATAGATATGATGGGAAACATACAATTTTGGCGCACTCAGACGCCGTGCCCCATCGAGTTGGGTACTCCTCTGAGTTTATGTCATCGTTAACAGAAAAACCCAGGTTTCCCCGATATGAGAGATTACGACAGCAACGATATTTATCAGGACCGCCGGCTTCACCAGGCTTGACGACAACTTGAATAGGTGATGAACGAAACAGCCCGATTTTGGCTTCTAGTTCTTTTTGAGTGAACGGACCCGAGAGGCGTCCGAGTTTGAGTTCGTCAAAGATGTATTCTTGGATAATATGATCATAAGGGGAAACAGAGGCGAGATTGCCAGGAGTAAAAGATGTATCAAGATCGGCAATATTTCCGAGTGGGAAGCCATGAGTCAGTTTGAAGGGAAGTTCTGGATAACGATTGAGGATTTGTGCTTTTGAGAGATAGGCGTGGAAGGCGTCCGCGCTATAGGGAGTCCTGATCTTAGAGTAGTCAGGGTCGAAGTCATGAGGCGAAAATTCGAGATGAAGATTGTCAAAGTACGGTAAGCGATCGTTGATTGTGAGATCTGGATTGAATGAGAGATGTTCGAGCAAATCATGGAGTGATAACGAGCGCAAGTGAGCCGAGAGATGAATTGATGAAGTTGTAGAGTCGAGCTTAGATACATTTGCGAGAGCAGGCGCCATGATCAGAAGCGCCGCAGAAGGAACAGATGTGATGGTCCGAATGGGACTTGGAGCAGATAGAGAGCCTATTGAGATTGTAGGCGATACAGATGATGCCTCCGTCGCTTCGTCGCACGAGCTTCCGATTATCATATTTCGCTGTCGTCTGTTTGCCTGCCTGCGTGATCGACTCCTGGCATGACGCGAAGCGATGTTCTCGTTGACAAATGAGACAGATGGGAGTATTGGCAAAGGAAGCGCCAGAGGACCGAAAGGAATGATTGCTCGAACTCGCGGCGGCACTCTCAGTACGGCCCCCGGCCTGACGAGACGAGGACTCTGCATCACGGTGATGATAAGGCGCATAACGCGACTTGCCTTTCCAAGAAGAGGATGAGGGGCCGTTGGGATTCGATTCCGCGTCAGGTAAGGGCCTCGCTGCCAAAATTTCTGCTTGTAGAACCTCGAGCTTGATGGCTTCAAAGCGGCGCCTATAAGAATCCTCATCGTGAGGGCTTGGTGTTAGATTGTATTTTGTACGAGTTTCAATATCAAATTTGAGGATAGCGGCGAAGTTGCGCTTGAGGTTGTCTTGTTCAGCTAGAAATTCGTGGTGCTTCTTCCATCGAATGGCTGAATCCTTATCGCCGTGAGTCTCGACGAAACGGTGATATCGAGTCCAGGCTTCATGCCAATCGCCAATATCCATGGAGTCTTCTCCCTGGAAATATTTGATGTCTATTATATGCCGCTTCAGACTGGTAAGCCTATTAATAACCGTTTTCTGAGGAATAGAAGCTTCGCTTGTATGTAGAGTATTCGTCGCGGCCGTGGTAAAAAGAGATAAAGGGATGTGAGAACCGTTCTCGGCAAGGGAAATAATGAATGGATGAATGCCGTAGCCCGTGTTGGAAGTAGAGACTGCCGAGGTCGTCTCGTTTGTGACCGAGAAAAGAAGCTTGGGAGTCACGGCGATGACATCGGGAGGGGGTTTATCTTTCAGAGTGTTAGTTAGTGTGTCGCGAACAATTTTTTGCGAAGCAGGAGATATAGCTTGCAACGCCGCATATATCTGCGTCATTCTGGGGGCAGACGGCCCAGAGGGAGGAGTCTTTGGGCGATTAATGTCTTCCTCTGGTGTAACACGAGGGTCGGTCGGGTTGTTGGTAGTGTCGACGGGGTCAATTACAACATTGGACATATCAGAGGGGACATCTTTATTAGCAGCGCCAGCAGGAGGACGTGAAGTGTCAAGTTCAGTCATTTTGAGTTTTAATGAATTAAAATGAGATCGAAAAAATTCCGCGAAGGTTAGAATTCGCGGGGGGAAGTAGGAATGAAAGAGAAGAAGGCAAGGATTTCATTGCCTCTCGAATGACTATATCCTCGCAGCGCACAGACCTCAGAAGGCTGTCAACACCACGGAACGTGGTGAAGCGGACATCACCGCATTGCGCTTACAAAGCCCCTGCTTGAGTTGTTTCGAGCTCGCAAGCTCACTCTCCAACTCGAGCCTCAAACAATGAATAGAAAAGTTCAATTGCTTTTCTATTCATTCAAGCCGAGTCGGGTCCTGACTCCATCCTCCTCCCATCGTCTGCAATACTTATTACGGCTAGTCTAAATTTATTGTCCCCCACCCAGATATTGAATTTCAAAACAGGATTTCAACAGAAGTACATACTTATTGCGCAAACTAGTATCGCATCGATGCTTTGACCAGCTTGGGATCCTCATGGACGATAATATTGATCAAAATTTTCCTAAAAGGGCAAAGAACCATTTTTGGTATTTACGCCGTCAAGTTCTACAGCAGTATTACTGGTACGCCTCACCAATAGAAGTACTTGCTCAGGTGTAACCCAAGTCGACCTTCAAGAATGCTGCTTGCACGAAATTTGTAAAAGATTCCTGGAAGAGCAACACTTCTCTCAGTCCATCAACCGGTAGACAAAATCTATTGTCCAAGAGAACTCAGGTTCGCAAAAATCTCAATGACAGAAGTACTTGTTGCGATGTAAGTACTTACACACATTGTCAGAAGCATGCCAGTCGAAAACAATGAGATTGTAAACAATAACCCCAAATGCAAGTGCGAAACCGATGGATACATTTCGAACGAAATAATGGGAAAGAACGACAATATTTACAACAGACCACAACCGATTCTCTCTTGCAGCTCTCACGAAAGGAACGACTTCTCTTATTCACTCAGATCCTTGAAGCCTCAAGCGCATCCCTGATCCTGTGCTCCCAATACCTACTCACATTCATCAGGGACTCCCTCACAATAAAAAACCCAAGAAACAAAACTCACTTCTTGCGAATCACATCATGTGTATTAGCAAGCGAAGTCCACAGCTAAATCATCAAACATATCAGAAAAAAATAGACGAGTGTCTCAAAGAGAACCCCAACTAACCTCGATCGCCTCCAACGTATTCTTCTCCTGCTCATAAACATCCGCCAAAAACTCAATAGCGGACGGACAAGGCAAGTTGGCTCCTTTAGTCGGGGGCGGGTTCTCCAGATCCACGATATCGACGGAGGTCGGGTCGATAGGGAGCGTGTAGGGCCGCACGAAAGCCTTCACGCTAGCGAACGACGTCTTCGTGTGTTCCATGATCCCACGGAGGTAGTTCCATGCAGAGAGGTTGTTTGGCGCGAGTGAGATGTTCTGTTTCACGTACCTGCCACACATTCAATTCGTGAAACGGGATGGGGATGAAGGAAAGAAAGAAAGAGAAAAGAACGTACGTCAACTCCCGCTTATACACCCTCCCCCTATCCTCCTCTCCCTCCCTAACACCACACCCCCAAACGACAAAGAAACGATGATGCCACGCCGAATTGTTCCTAACATCCTGCGCCAGCATCGCATCCACGAAATCCAGCTCGCCCGTCCACAGTTCGTCTTCATCGTTGAAATACGCCAGCAGCCATTGGCGATAGGACCATGTATGGTAGTTCTTCGTGTCCGCCGTTAACGAGCGCGTGATGAAATCTAGTTCTTGCGCGGGCTTGCGGGTGATGGTTAGTAAGAGGCGGCGGTGGTGCCAGACTTGGTATGTCTTTAGGTACTTCACCGCGAGTTCGTCCATTAGTTTGAGTTCGACGTCGAGGGGCGCGTTGATGGATAGTAGAGTTTCGTATCGATATTGCCTGTACACCATACCATATCAATGAACATCTCATCCCCATCCGAGAGAGAAAAGCAAAACACACCAAGCAGAGTAATGAGCAGGATTAAGCCTGATGACAGCCTCAGTAAGCTCGAGCACCCTCTGGCTCTTCTCCCCAGTCCTCACGATCCCGCGGAAATAATTCGTCGCGTCTTTATCTGCCACACACCGTCATCTAACCCCCCAAGATAGACTGTCTAAAAGAGCACTCACATACGGGCGAATACAAGATCGGCGCTAGCGGGTTCACGCCCTCGTATTGTTCCAGTGGTACGACGTCCGCCCATTCAGGTCGTTCAGCGAACAGCGGGATGACGGGTTCTTCTTTTTCTTCTTGGAGTGCTGGGGTGGACATGGCGATTGGTCTCCTACGGTCGTGCCAGAGGTGGCTAAGGTACAGTGGGTGGGTTGTCTCAGAGAACAAAGAGAGAATTTATGAACAATGGCCACTCGAGGGGCATGATCGCGGCATATGGTCAGTGACTCTAAAGTGCCATCACCATCGCGGCTCGCCGTTCGAATATTGGACCTCATTTCAGCGATCCTGCTCGAGATCTGCGACCCTGGTTGTGATATGGCAACACTTATCGAACACTGTTAAATTTCGAGTAGTCATACCGTATACAAAGCAGGGTGAAATATGGATATTTATGAAACGCAAAGCAGAGATACGAAATAAATAGAGCTGAAAGTTCTGGCCAATTCACGCACGCTGCAGCCAACCAACTTCAAGGCCAGTCATCATGCGCAACCGTTCCGGGTATGCGGTATTACTCTGCTTCAAAAATCCAGCAAGGCGACGACAGATAGACATCGGGTATGAGAGATATTCAGCTTGAGGGAATCCTGGGTATTTATTGAGGAGGCTGGAAAGGGTTTTCAATACCACGTATTAAATCGCTATATTGTGAGAATGAGTACCTTTTCAAATCAACATTCGCATCAGACGGTGAGATGAGTTTATAAAGGACCTTCGCGGCCATAACCGAAGCACTCTTGGGGATCGCGCGGGACGTGGGCGTGGTATAGGCGAGGCGGATGCGCGGTTTGAATAACCACATCTGGAGGGGGGGGAACAATATTAAAACCGATGTGATCCATTAGCCAAACAGCAGGCAGGACTTACAAGGATTCGCGGCCGTTCTTCCTCCTCATCGCTGATGATGAACCGATACGAAGCATGAGCTTGAACAAATTCAGTCATATCTTCCACGATGAATGCAGACAGTGGTATCTTCAAACACCTGGATGCGTGTTAGAGTGAGCCATGCGGTGAGAAAGGAGCAACTAACTCGGCTGTCGAGCTGACAGGACGGACTGCGTATTTGAGGACTCGGTAGGCTGTACGAACGTCGCCTTCTTCTGAAGCTTTCTCTTGATATCTCCCAAAGACAGCGCCGCATAGACATCGTGCAAGGTGCCAGTTATCTTCGCGCTATAGATAGGTGGCATTAGCAAACTAAATAAGAGACAGAGAGAAGAAGAAAGGATGTGTCCTCAAGCGTAGCTCTCACGACGGAAGCCTCTATATACATGAGGGTTGTTTGAGCGAGGAAATAGAATCAATCTAGGACGCGTTGTATCAACCGGTATGCTGATCCATCCACGCACATCCACAAGCTAGCCAAAGCCCCAGCAAAACCCAGAACCTGCCAGGGGCTTCGAGTTCTGCCAAAGCAATAGCATCGCAAGGGGCATACAATGGATACATCAGTCGCTGGTAGGCAACCAACGCCAGTCTTCTTTGTCGTCCGAACTACTATAAAGTATGAAATAAAGTAATGTAGGACGCACCGAAGCTTCTTTCGCATGGTATAGGTTATTTGTAGACATCGCGGAGTTGTCGAACAAGATATAGCTTCCTCCCACAAGTGCCTGACCTGGAGCCGGCCAAAACCCAGTTTTGCCAGTCTTGACCACTTGCTCGTGGAGGGACTGGTCGGTATGACACATCCAGGCCTCGACTAGCTCTTCCCAATGTTCCGACGGTAGATCACGATAATGGTCAATCTTTGAAGACTGAACGAGAGGCAGGGAACATGAGGCACAAATGAAGGATGTGGGATTCATCGACGACAGGTGGGAAGCATCAAGCAGGGGTGTTGGTGATTCTGCAGTCTCGGAGGACGATGATGAGGGTAAAGTCGAAAGTCTGATTTCGTAGTGTCCACTCTGAACTTGGATTTCTTTCTTTCCTGGGGTCGTCCGAGCAGGGAGCATGAGCGGAAGCGAGCAGTAGGGGCCGGATTTGATGAGGAGATGATCTCCTCCCTCTGAAGGGTGTTCAGGGAACGGGGGCAATACTTCGGCTTCCAAGTCAACGCCAGGGTATCCGCCAGTCACCGTGAAGAAAACGAGCACATGTTGCAAGTTTTCGTGGTTCTCCGCAACGTATACGACATCAAAGGCTAGAATATGAATGTCAGTCGTAAACCTTGAGAGGGACGAGAAATTTACGGACAGGTACTTTGATCTCCGAACTTTGGCTGCAACTGAACACTGGAGATACCAGAGCTGCTACCCTGGCTTGAATTAGACTTCGAGGATGACAATGGTCGCAGCCAAGATAATGGAGGCGCAGATAAGCTTCGACTCCTGCTCTTCTTCGATTTGGTAGTTGGTATAGGAGGAAGCGTGATTTCGTCCTGCCTAACTGGAGGCAGCTCTTTCACGAACTCTGGTAAAGTCAGAAGAGTTTCTGGATCCTTCAGTCGTTCAGAGTTTGGGGGTAAGCCCTCTCGAATAAATTCAGGAAGACTTAGAAGAGCCTCTGGATCTTTGACACGAGGATGCAGTATCGCGTCTTGGCCGTAAATTCGACCAGCACCCGAGTGTCGAACCAATTGTTCAACAAACGCGTCCCTCTATAAGAAAAACGCATCAGATCGGGGATCAGAAGCATTGGATCATCAATGCATCACTGACCTTGGCTACATCACGAAGTTTCGCCTTCTCTAGTCTGCTCCGCATGCCACCATCAAGAATAACGGATTGACCTTTGAGGGACCTATCCGAAGCTTTCCCGAGAAGGTCAAGAATGTTCTCCAGCTCCTTCACGTCCCTTTCCTTTCCTTTGCTACTCAGCGAAACGCCTTGTTGTCGAGCTTTCTCCATCTGAACGAGCTTCGAAGATTTGAGCTCGACTCGTTGATTGTGAAGCTGCGGCGCAACAAGGTAGAGTCTGTCAATCGCCATTGCAACGGCCTCTAGATCTAACCGCATCTTCTCGTCGCTCTGACGTGTGCTAGACGAAGGCTGGTATTGTGCCGTCTTACCCTTGCTGTCATCTATTGAGCTACGACCGCCAGGCTCGTAAATGGGCGGACTTTCCAAATCAAAGTCCTCATAGTCATATTGAGGGGGAAGATTATCTTGGAAAAATCTCGGAAGGTTCTCCGTATGCTCTTTGCACATTGAGACTACGGTTTCGAGCTCTTGATCGATTCTTGTCCATAACAAGGAAACTTCGACCTCAAGGGTCGTAGGTATGCCCGGAGTGGACATTCCACCCTGAGAGACAAGACGTTCTGTCTGCAACTCATTAAGCTGACGCTTGAGTGCGTCAAAATGATCAATTGGAGGGGGTTCGTCGTATTGGCGGGAAGACTCTGGCTCGGGCGTTTCAAGAGTGGTTAGGTGCATGCCTGATTGAATAACAGAGAGTCTGTTGAGGTTTGACAGTAAAGAGACGAGAGATTTCGCAAGAATCGCTTCACTGGGCTGCAAGGAAGATGAGATGGATTTCACCCGTGTCTTAAGCTCATTGATGAGATCAGAATCATTGACGGAATCACGGGCCTCGATCATTTCATCGTCCCTGCCACGATTTCGAAGATTGATGACAAGGGTATGCAAGGCAGAGGACGATGATTCAGCCTCGCCTTGTGGAAATGTGGTATTGTGTGGGCTGGATGGCATGGAGTGTCGACGGTCGGGAACAATGGGATTCCACCCCGTTGGGACGGATAACAAGTTGTTTAATGTCATCAAGCACGACCTTTGAACCAACGCAATTGAAGGCATTACGTCGCCCTTCACAAAATGAGTGAAACTTCGGTGTAAAATCTTCGCAACTCACATGTACGCCACGCGAGTCGCTGTCGGACTCTGCAGCTTGTGGAGGTTCTGCCACTTGCTCTTCAGACGAAACAAAAAGATCCTCCGAAAAGAAAGAGTCATCTGCCTGCAATTGTCGAAGCTGTTCATGAGGAAAAGGCGAGGGAACATGGGTAGACAGCAGTGGACTTGATCTTGTATGTATGGGCGCCTTTGGACGAGTGACGGTGGCCATTGCGTAGAAGATCGCAAACTGGTGGGCGTTTGTAAGTGTGTTTCAAAGAAACGCACAAGGAACGAGGCGACGTACCAAGGGTGTTCCTTATGCGCTTGATGACTGTTTCAGGCAACCTCAACAACAAGAGCAGCGAGCGCGTCTGGAGCGAGGAACCACTTCAATGTGAACGAAGGACTCCAGCCCCAACTTCAATGGTTGTAGACAACGGTCGATGCAATTGTCTCCTGTAATTAGAAAAAAAATTGGCAGTCCAGCAAAGCAGTTAGTAACGGTGGAATTTGGATCGGTCAAAGATCGTAATTACGCGCCGTCGCAATATGAAGATGCTCACTGACACAAATTCGTAGAAGCTCCCAAAGTAGCCGGTTGAGCTTGCAAAAACGTTCAGAGTGATGAGAGTAGCTGGTCGTTGTGCAGAATGTTGATTGTAGTGGAACATGAGGAAATTATTTGGGAAGATAAAACGAGAGGATTTGTGTGGCTGTGCACTTAGTCATCCGGTCAAATCAGTTGCAGGCATTGCGCCTCCCCACACCTGAAACAAGGGATGATCGGACAACTAAGCGAAGAGATTGACAGATGCAAGGACAAATTAATCATTTTTGACTATTGTTTGTTGATAAGACGGACTCATTATAAGATTTTTAGTCCGACAACCAATTCCGCCGAGGGCCGAATCTTATTGTCGTATTTTTAAATTTCCATCAAAATTTATTATAATTGTGTTTGATTCCTTCGAAAAGTTGACAAATCTTAGGACAAACAAAAAATATGTAGCCTAATATATCATACTTTCATAGCTTCTTACAGGTACAAAATCCGTATATAGAATATATTAGTGAACAATTTCAAAATCCGTATTGAAGCCATACTTGGAAAATGGTCTGCGTAAATATACAACAACATATATATAATCCGACATCAAATCTGTCAAAAAGACAAAGCAAATGCCAGATTTGGAATATTTCCAGGAAACGAAGCGAATATCCCGGTGAAAGGGCCACTCACAGGATAATCAAAGTTACTCATGGGGTGAACTCTATTTAGAGAATCAGACCGTTATTATGAACTGACCAACCAACAAGGTCACAACCAGTGCAATGGCCTGCCATAATTTCAAGGAGTTAGATGTGGCGTGGTGAGGTTGGGCTTGGACCTGGACCGGTGGGATCACATTCTCAACCTAGGAGGGAAAACTCTTATTCGAAATTGTCATGAATTACAATAGCGCTCAAAGTACTTTACCTTAGCAGGTTCCCAAACCTTGATGGCAGCACTGTTTGAGTCCGAGGAGCCTGTGATGATAAGGTATCCATCTGAAGAGGAATATGTCTATTCAGCAAATGAGAATTCTTGAGAATGATACAACCAATGGAAGGAAGTTACTGTAACAATCTGCACTAGTGTTCCAACTTGTAAGAGCTCTCAGCTTTAGAATAGGTCTAAAGGAAATTAAAATACCTTGTCCATGTGGAAGAACCATAAGTAGACCTACGCAGGAGTCGTAGACCCAAGCAGACCCATTATTTCCACCAACAACTATGAGAGACCCTCAGTTAGGGCAGTCAAATGGGTCCATCACTGATGGGCCAGCGGCGTGTGACAGGCGCCCATCAACAGTGGGCCAGCGGACTCGGCCGAGCTGTCAAAAATTCGGCCTTGGCAATGACTGGGCCGAGACTCTAAAATAGGCCATGCGAGATGGGTGGGCCACGAGTACAGAACCCCATAGAGGACGGATCGGCCGACTTTGCCCCTGGCACCCATGGGTTGCGCCCAATTGCGCGGATCCCATTGTTGCGCCCATTCGTCTTTGATGCAGTTAACCAGAGTGCTGCCTCGTTAGTTTCACTGTGGGGGACCACGTAGGAGAAAGTTAAATAGATATATTATTTACCTGTTGTGGGTTGCGCCCAATTGCGCGGATCCCATTGTTGTGCCCATTGGTCTTTGATGCAGTTAACCAGAGTGCTGCCTCATTAGTATCACTGTGGGGGACCATGTAGGAGAAAGTTAAATATTTACCTGTTGTACATCTGGCGCCCATGGGTTGCGCCCAATTGCGTGGATCCCATTGTTGCGCCCATTTGTCTTTGATGCAGTTAACCAGAGTGCTGCCTCGTTAGTATCACTGTGGGGGACCATGTAGGAGAAAGTTAAATATTTACCTGTTGTACATCTGGCGCCCATGGGTTGCGCCCAATTGCGTGGATCCCATTGTTGCGCCCATTTGTCTTTGATGCAGTTAACCAGAGTGCTGCCTCGTTAGTATAACTGTGGGGGACCACGTAGGAGAAAGTTAAATAGATATACTATTTACCTGTTGTACATCTGTGTTGGCGGCAGCCTCGTTGTTGCACCTGCAGGCAACCACATTTTTCTTCGCCAACCAGTCAATATTCCCCACCCATTTTCCCCGGTCTTGCTGCGATGCTGCAAGACTTGAGTAGTTTCAAGCTCACTCAAGAAATAGCTGACTTTCTCAAAGCTAAATTCCATGCTACCCTCCATGGAACAGCACAAAAAACACCCTTTCCCCTGCACTGGACACTGGACCTGTTGGATGACTGCAATGGGATAGTTGTTGTTTTGGTTGAGGCTTTCAAACACCCAAGTGCGCCACGCCTGCTCACATAGTAATTGGTTGATTGATCTCTTCAAGTCCGCACAACATGGGATGCCACGAGGTATTGCGATACCATCGGCGCCGCCCTGACCGGACAAAGTCCTAAAACAGAAGAGAAAATCTTGAATAGGTACCTGCCCATCTATTCACCTATTGTCCATAAAAGTTCGCCTTTTGTGGTAACGGATATGCATAACAATGGGCTGGTTTGGTATTTGCCTGACATCCTTTCAGGAGCATGCCAGGTATGTGA
>NW_001889903.1:509106-510365 GCF_000143565.1 Laccaria bicolor S238N-H82
CCTGTACTTGGCAATGACTGAGGAGACATGTTGACCATTTTATTCCAGTTGCTGTCATTCATATGGTCGTCCAAGACCTAGGCCCAATGGGTGAGGGTGGCCGTGCGGGTACTCCTCGAGATATCATTGAGCTGTGCCCAAAGGCTTTCCAATATTTCCCCATCTACCATTCCAGCTCCGGGAATAAATGACATCGCCAACCGGAAGAGGCACTCATCCTGATGACCATGGACATGAAATAAACCAATTCCCATGATCAAATTAGCCTTCTCAGAGATGGAAAGATTTGGATTGTTAGCAATCCTGTCCCAGAGATTAACATGATACTGACACATCACGTCATATATGATCATGATATCGTCCAAACCATTCAGTCCCATGTTCTTCAGCGTCTCACAAAGAGCATAGTCGATGTTCAGCTGGTGCTCGCCCTTCTGAAAGTCAACAACGCTGCCTGGAATGAAGGCGCCTGATCGGGGGCAGGCAAATGCCGCAATGCCAGTTCAGGGCATTCAGTAGCTGCACTATGGAACCATAAAAGTACAACATGGACAATTGTCCTATGGGTCATAGGGCTACCCAAATGGGCCCAACACTCTGGACGTCACTATGGGGCCATGGGTGGGCCCAGTTCCTTAAAGACACCTAAGGGTGAATGTTGGGCCCAAATGTCAGGCCAAACCAAATCCTGCCAAATAGGCATTTGGCCCAATTATGGTCATTTGAGTGGGTTAACTTAGCCTAAGGATAGTTGTTGGGCCCAATATCGAGAGTCCCAATGGCTGTATGATGGGCCCAAAGTGTTGGGAAGCTGAAGAATTTTACCCGGTTTTTTGGCACTGGACTCCCAGTATTTTAGCGGAACTTGCGGTGGGTCGGAACTTTCGGGTTGAGTGGAACTTTCGGGTTGAGCGGAACTTTCGGGTTGAGCGGAACTTTCGGGTTGAGCGGGAATTGTGGGGTTTGGTGGAACACAAGGATATTGTTTATCAATTCAAACATCCACAGGACATCCAAAAAACAACCCTGGAATGATTTAACTATGAAAAGGGCATCCAAACACAACCCTGCATGACATTAATTGGGGACATCTGAAAAGCATCCTGGATGTCCACATAAATGTTCTGGAAAAATGCGAAATGGCTGGAACATTAATTGGAATATACACAGAACATCCAAAAAGGACTCTGGATGTCTGCATAAATGTTCCGAAAAAAATGCGAAATGCCCGGAACATTAATTGGGGACATCCAAAACAC
>NW_001889903.1:510415-527991 GCF_000143565.1 Laccaria bicolor S238N-H82
TACACATTTTCGTCATGACTGGGGTGATTAAATTGAAGTTTTGAACGTTGATAGATGCAAGATAGAAATATATATGCAATAAAAAAAAGGCTAGTCATATACATGTTGGTTAATTGTTTTCCATAGTAAGAGTGAAGTATAATATCTAGAGAGTCCCGATGATGATGATGAATGATGCGGGAAGAAAGAAAAAAGGATCGCAAGAAGGCATGGTCATGACCGTGAAGTCTCAACAGCAGCCACAAGCCTCATCGACCACACCAAGCGCACATGCATCCGCCCACAATCCGTGGATAAGCCCCATATGCCGTTGGAGCGCGACTTTATCAAGTGGTGATGTAGAGGAGGGGAAAAGCACATTGCTCAAATTCTCCGCATTCTTCGTATAAAGATACGATTGCAGCAAGGGGAACGCCGCAGGGGCCGGCAAGCAAAGGGGTACAACGGCAACAGTCGCACTCGTCCCAGATGTGTGTGTAGCCGAGGACGCAGGGAGTGCAGGGAGGTTCGCACAATGCGCCGCGAGGACGAGTTGGTGGGTAGGGAACAATGTGACTTTGCGTGGGGATGTGGTTGTTGTTGTTGGTCGGGAGGAATAGACGGCGAGCATGTGTGTTGGGCATACACCTGCTGGGTTGGAGATGGATACGTCCATCTCGGTTAGGAGTAAGGATTTGGGTGCTTGTGCTTTTAGGCTTGATAGACCCGCGAGCATTCTATGAAGAAAGTATATTAGAATCAAAGACGTAAGTAGGGAAAAAGGAGAAAACTCACTCAGAAGCGAACAAGGAAAGCCGTTCACGAACGTATTCAGGTGTAACACCCTTCAACTCTGGGTACGCAGACTCCACCAAAGCCATCTCGACTTCGTGCATTTGGGGAGTGAGGAGTGTGCGAGGGAGCTGCAGTGTCCGAAGGGGACTGTCAGTTTCAGCACCGTTGATGATGGCGGGTTTGGGAGCAAGGGGGACACGTGAGGCCCTCATCAAGCGAGCTTTCCTGGCGCTGCAGTGCTTGGTAAAGAGTCTTTGCACGTTGGGGCACCGGGAGCGGGAGGACGGGATCCTGCGGCGAGCGGTGGGCGAGCACCAGGCAGCCGCGGCGCTGGGAAAGGAGGTTGCGTGGAGACGGGCGATCATTGTAGTAGTAGGTGTTGGTGTTGTTGGTATCGGAGTGAGCTCGGTTGTTGGCTTGCGGAGGGATAAGCATTTTGAGACGAGGGAGGGAGGTTATATACGGCCGTGACAATGTCAGCTGTAATTTCTTGATTGTCTCGACGAGATTGGTCGACCCTTTTGAAAAGTTGCCTTTTGCGGAAGGTGTTTAGCTTTGACCACCCTTTCATCTTCCATTTACAGCAATTGTATATCACTGTGGGTCCACACCAATCCCCGCGCTCATCTCGTCACCTCCCTGAATGGGTAATTCACACAATGAATGGGTGACTTTCCGTAACTCAAATCTAGGGGTGCGCACCGTACCGTAACGGTATACGGCCGTATGCATTCGGTTGCATGACGGCGTCGGGTACACCGAAACCGTTACCGTCGAGTAATCTGCAAGCCAACCGCGGTACGGTCGGTGCAGAACACGACCGTAAACGGCCGTGTTCGGTGGCTTACAAGGAAAGAAAAGTAATTTAATTAACACTAGCTACTGGAGGTATATATTAGCGTTGATCATCAGCAAGATCGCACTTTGTTTGGGAGGGCTTGGGCCAGTCGTCCAATGTTGCCAAGATATCCGAGCACCCAAGTTTATCTGCTTGGCCAAAAAAGAGATCTGTTTTAATTAGCCGGAAATCGGCCAAATGAGACCCAAACGACCACAATTCTTCGCGACTTGGCCAAACGGCGTCGAATTTGGGAGGCTTGCAGACAGGTCAGAGCAGGTTCAATGGTGGAATTTTATATTGGGGGTACTCGGTAGACTACATAAATTGACTACGACCCTTTTATGCACATATACAATGCTTTTTGAATGCTCGGGGAAATGAATGTAAAGAATGTTGGCAGTCATCTAGGTACAGGTCAATAAAACAGCGAGGGAGAGAAGAAAAAAAAGCATACTAGAGTTCAATGAGAGTTCGCGGATCAACACCGTCCTCCTCCTCATCATTGTCAGCAGAAAAGATCCCTGCCTGGGTGTTTGCCTCAGTGAGAATCAATGCCCAGTCTTCCGGCGTGAGTCGCGTGGCTGCTGAGATCCAGGAGCGTGATTTTTCACCCCACTCACTCTTGCCGAACATGGATACAGTTTTTTTATTGCCTTTTTCATCCTTGATGGGATCCACACCAGAGGACCAGAGGGAGAGGGCACGTTCAAGCTGAGCTGATATTAGTATTCAAATGGTGCGAGGACTGTTGTAGCATACCGCGGCCGTGGACATTCCCAATCCTCTGACTGGAAGACCATAAGATTTTGCGGCGAAGGCCGTTTTCTTGAAGTGGCAGGTAAAGACTTGAAGAATGAGGTCGGACTGTAGTCCGCCTTTCTTGCCCTGTGATGATGATCAATGGAGGATGCCTAGGAAGATAGAGTTCAGTACATACCGGAGGGGCCATGGGATCTCGGTATATGAACTTGAAGTTGAGCCGCTCAGTTTTGCAATAAGTGATAATTTCATCTTGAGTGAGGGACTGCTCCCAGAAGAAGTTTGAGAGGATTTGTAGTGCGCTGGTTCCGATGTTGCTGCGCCAGTCAGTAAGGACATCCCCAGCCTATATGGAAGTTAGTGAAAGACATGAATGGTTGACGAAGGAGTGAGTCTCTTATGAGAGCGATGATGGTGTCAACAGGTTCCTCCGCCGTGGACTGTGTGTGTTCATACATATCGAGGTCTGGGAAGACCTCGTTCCATATGTCCTGGATGACAAGCGGCGTAAATGCGCCAATAGAACTGTAAGCGCAAAGCTCCACAGCTCCCCTGTCAATAATTGTTGCGTGCGCAACCTTCTTCCACTTTGCGACATATGCTGCACCCAAGGCACCACCAGGGAATGGAAGTGAGCTGGTGGTGAACTTGCCATGCTTGCCGCGACCTCTGGGTCCACTGGCGTTGACGTTGGTGACAGACTTCTCAGTAATCTTGATTTTCTAAGGGTGATAAAATCAAAGCTTTGAAAAGAAGGAGAAGACGATTAACTCACTGGTTCAACCCCCTTCTGTCCCTCTCGAACCTTGACCATTGACGGTTTTGATGCTCGCACAGCAGCCAGGCCCTCCGAGGTCTCCTCCTGGTCAAACTCACCCAAATCACAGTTGTCAAGTTGATCGTTGTCGACGTTTCAAGCAGGAGCGGTTTGTTTCTTCATACCAGACTGGTAGCCTACCTGCTTCTGCCAGCCAGGGAGTAAGCCGCCAACCGTTTTCTTTCCTCGCTTCGCGCTAGTTCAGTCCCCTATATCAACACAATGTCACTACAGCAAAATGTGTACTCACCTTGGTGCGTCCTCAACCGTTGCAACATCCTTGCATTTGTTTGTTGATACGACAGTGCCAGCAATGGCTGGATTCTGGCGGAGTTCCTGAATGTCTTGTCGAAATGTAGTGTTCGAAAGTCCGGTTATTGGGTGCCCAGGGGCTCTAACCGAGACCAAGACCAGTTAGCCTTTGTCCCGAAACCTAAAATAACCTAACCGGACCGCAACCAACCGGTTACGGTTGGTTATTTGCAGTTACTAACCGGTTAGGACCGAAAATAAAGAATCAGTTATAACAAGGCAAATATGCTCATATGTATCTTGATAGATATTATTTCTGCATATTCTAGCTTTAAAACGAGCCCAAGAACGCTAAAATCGGTGAAGAATTGACATATTTATGCAATTATCCTTGAAAGTCTACACATTTGAGTGATATTTTAGAGATTTGACCGTAACTTAGTCAAATTTTAAGCGTTTTCGACGTTCTCAAGTGCGTTTTGAAGGTGTATAATAGGGCTGGTTATAACTGGTTATTTAACAGTTAGTTAACCGCAAAATAACCGGTTATTCCATTTTTGAAATCAACTAACCCTAACCGCAGTTAGGTTAGTGTTGCAGTTAGGTCCGGTTATTTTCTGGTTAACTAACCTAACTTTCAAACACTATCAAAATGTTCCACAAGGTGGTGCCTGGAGAGGATGTGTCAGAGGGGATGTCGCACAAACTGGTATGTTACCTTGTTCTTTTTGGCCTTTGCGACCTGTTTGCCTTTTACAGAAGGCGGCACAGCTTCTTCATCATCAGTTTGGTTCTGTTCCATCATGAAGTCTTCGCCATCTTCTCCTTTGTCTTCCCACTCGCCAACTCCCAAACCATCGCTCTCGCTGTCAACCATCAACTCAGGGGGGATGCCTGTCATGCCATCTGAGAGGCCCCTGTCTGCATCAACATCAATGGCCTCGTTGGCTGCATCCCCCTCCACTGGTTCTTCGGACCTCATCAATGCACTTGAGGGTGGACGTGTAACACAGTAGGTAAGTCCTTTCTGGCGGACGACTGGAATCTTCATTGAATCATCCACCAGCATAGGTACCGTGTTCCTGACTCGTGCTGTCGTCGCCTTGCAAATATAGGCAGAAGTTAGATTCGGGTAAGCATGGATTGGTGGTATTTACATACGCGGTTGGTAGAAACTGACGACTTGTGAAGGTCTGGATGCATAGCCTGACTGGCACTTGCGCAGTCCACAACACGGATGCTGTCCTCAAGTTGGGCGATCCGAGCCTTCTTCGCAGCTTCCTTGGTCGCTGCAACTGAGGCGGTAGCTGCAACAATGGCAGCTGCTGCCTCATTATCAGCCTTGACTTGGGCAGAGGTGCATCATTTCGTTGTGCTATTGAGAAGGATCTGTGCAGGATGCTGATTAGCATTTGCACGCTTAGGACAACTCGCCGACATATTGGAAGACATTGGAATGTGTTGAATGCAACAGAGGGGAGGGTGATGAAGAAGTTGGGAAGAAAATAATCGGGTCTTTCACTACCCGATGGCCGTGTGTCCACCCATAAGAAAATTTTCACTAACCGGATGAAGGGCCGGTCCCACTAACTTGGAGTTTTTTTCAGCCGTTAACTTGGAGTTTTTTTTAGCTGTTCTCCTCTCATCATCGACAATGCTTCGCATTCACTGTACTCACGCTGGTTGCCCACAGCGCTTCAAACGTCAACGGGGCCTCACCTACCACCTCCGCACTGTACACCGAAACTCTAATTGGGTTAATTCTGACGTCCCTTCTGTGGGCGAAGATTTTCACGATTTGGATGGCCTTGGACACATCTCACCAGGTGCCGAGAGTGCACAACCTTCCTGGTCCCAACCTCCCTCACCTGAGCCCCAACAAGCCCCTCCACCGAGGCCGTCACAGATTTTTCATCTGCACCTCACTGGTAAGTCATGACATTTTCTTTTGTATGCATGGTTCTCACTCCACATAGGTGTCCCCTGTGATTCCGAAGGAAATCCACTTCCTCCTGGTACACCACCTCTTCCCAGGACAGCTGCACAGCCGACAGATTGGTCACCGTTCGAGAGTGAAATTCAGTTTCAGACCGTGGATTTCTTGTACCGCCGCGTTGAGATGTCGGCAGGAAACATTGATGAACTTCTGGAGATATGGGCTTTAGATAAGATGAAATCTGATCAACTGGGTCCCTTCACCTCATACGAACATATGTACTCCAGCATCAATGCAATTCAGCTTGGTGATGCACCATGGAAATGTTTTACTGTGAGCTATACCAGGGATGTACAGCCTAGTGATCCCTCTTGGAAGTCAGCGGAGTACGGGGTCTGGTTTCAGGATCCTGAGGTCATCATGACCCAGATGCTTGACAACCTGGAGTTCAATGGCCACTTCGATTATGCACCTTATGTTGGTCTTGACAGATCTGGGAAGTGGCGTTGGAGTGACTTCATGTCAGGCAATTATGCTTGGCGTCATAGTGTGAGTCTAGATCATTTACTTCCGAAACTTTTATTTCAAGTTTGTCTCATTTCTAGGATAAAATCTATGAAGAAGATCCCACTACAGAAGGAGCATTGTACTGTCCCATCATTGCGGGCAGTGACAAGACAACTGTTTCTGTTGCAACTGGCCATGTCGAGTACCACCCATTTTACATCTCTGGTGACAACCTCTTCAACACAGTTCGCTGCACACACCGTAACACCATCGCGCCTGCTGGTTTCTTAGCGATCCCCAAAAGTTCATAAAATATGACTGCCAATATTTCGTAACTAATGACATTGCCAGGTGACCGAAAGTATGATAACGACCCTGCCTTTCGCAAGTTCAAGCGGCAGTTGTACCATGACTCGATCACGGCTATCCTGAAGACATTCCGTCCAGGGATGATCAAACCTGTGGTCCACCACTGCCCTGATGGCCATTTTCGGCATGTGATCTATGACCTTGCCGCCTACATCGCTGATTACCCCGAGCAGGTTTACCTTGCCGGAATTGTTCAAAATTGGTGTCCAAAGTGCATTCATTTTTTAGAAACTTTAAGCTTTGATTAAATCCCTATCCAGATGCACGGCTCTTCCAACAAACCTAGATGGGTTGGCAGATAGCCGCTCACGACAATTCACAGAAGGGCTTGTCAATGAGCTCGATTCGAAAAGATTATGGGATGAGTATGGTATTGACGACGACATTACCGTGAGTTTTTCTCATCTTCAACAAACATCCATTCTTATCACTCTACAGCCATTTACCTTCCACTTTCCATGCGCCGACATCCACGAAATGCTGTCAGCAGATCTACTCCATCAATTGATCAAGGGTACATTCAAAGACCATTTAGTCCAATGGGTCAGCGATTACCTTTACCTCGAACATGGCGAAGCTCGGGCTAATGAGATTTTGGATGACATTGACCGCCAGTTGGTACCTTCTTCCTTCCCACTGTCGAGATTACTCTGAAACCTGTCAAGTATCGCAGCAGCACCATTATTTTCAGGACTTCACCACTTTCCTCATGGTCGCCAGTTCAAGCAGTGGATGGGTGATGACTCAAAGGCTCTCATGAAGGTAAAATCTTTTTTGTTAGGTATTGTACCATTACTTAAAACAAAAATAGGTTTATCTTCCAGCTATCTTGGGATATGTACCCCCCAAAATGGTGCAATGTATCAGCACATTTTTGGATGCCTGCTACATTGCCCGTCGAGCCGACATCACTCAAGAATCACTTGCTGCGCTCCAGACGGCCATTGAGAGGTTTCACACACACCGTGAAATTTTTTGTACATCCGGTGTTTGACCTACTGGCTTCAACCTTCCCCGCCAACACTCTCTTGTCCACCTCATCCATCAAATCCAGGAGTTTGGGGCTCCTGGTGGGCTATGTTCATCAATCACTGAGTCCCGCCACATTACTGCTGTCAAACGGCCTTGGCGTCGTTCAAATCACTATGAAGCTTTGGGGAAGATGCTGCTTACCAATCAGCAGCTGGACAAGCTCCTTCGAGCATGCGCGGATTTCATTGAGCGTCGGATGCTTCCCCCTTCCCATTTGCCACCTCCAAAACCTATCATACCCCTCGGCGATGATGATGAGGACACTGGCGTCATCGACAAGTACGTGACTGGGAATGTTGCACTGGCAAGAACCCAAAGTAAGTTTTCTTTCAATCTCTACTACTTTGCTGTCACTAATCCATACTTTCTAGTACGAGCTTATCCACGCCACCTCGCTGAGTTGGCCAACCACATCGGCTGCCCTCCACTCATTGAACTTACCCGACGTTTCCTCTATGACCAACTCCACACAGATGACGGCACCTCATCAGCCGACATACCCATTCAGCAATGCCCATATCCAACAAGCAAGGTGTCTGTCTTTCACTCCGCCGTCGCCACCTTCTATGCACCAAGCGACAAGTCAGGCATTTGGGGCATGCGAACTGAGTGTATACGGTCCACTCCATCTTGGCAAAAGCACAGGCCACACGATTGCGCGTTAGTAGTTGAGGACCAAGACAAGCCGGGCATGAGGGGGATGAGTGTGGTCCAGGTAAAACTTCTCTTTTCATTTGAGTATGATGGGAAGACATACCCATGTGCGCTTGTCGATTGGTTCAAACGTGTGGGCATGGCACCCAATTCGGAAACAGGGATGTGGAAGGTTCGACCTGAGACATACCGGAATGGTCAACGTATTGTTTCCATTCTCCACCTTGACACTTTCCTTTGTAGTGCACACCTCTTACCTGTTTTCGGGCAGGATGTTCTTCTGTTTGACTTCCATTTTTCTTATTCACTCGATGTGTTTGAATCATACTTTGTCAATAAGTATGCTGATCACCATGCTCACGAAATTTGCTTTTAACATGTAGTACCACATTGTAATAAAACTTGTTTAGCTTGCAGTAATTACCTTGAATTGAGGTCTTGGCTGAATTGGGGTTTTTTGGAAAATTTTGGTCTGGGTTGGGATTGAACTTGGAATGCTTGGCCGATTTTTCTGTCTTTCGCAAGCAGCTCAAACGTGCCAACTGTCACAAGCGCCGCCAAACAATGTGCTATCTTGCTGATGATCTTTCTTTGTAAGGTTGACATGTGCAAGCCTGAGGCGATTTTTGACCAACATCAGCACTCTGATGGTATCTGGAATGAGGCTGGCACGTCGTAGAGAGATAGTATCATGCCCCCCAGAAAATATACGTTCAATGGCAACTGCAGAACCTGTGGTACTGGTGAGTGATCGAAAATGAACTTAAAAACATTGGTGAACATACCTGGAATCGAGAAAAGGTCGCGTGCGAGGCGATAGAGGTTAGGAAATTGTGACCGTCTCCCAAGCCACCATTCCAGGGGTTTACAGGTATCAAAGTCTTTGCGTGTTAACTTGTAAAACTCATCCAGCTCGTTGACGACTACCCGGTCTTCCTTTTGGTAGCACGATGTCAAATTTACCTTTTCGGGTGAGTGGGGGGCACTACCACTGGCTGAAGGAATGGATGAACTTGATCGTGATGATTGAACAGGGGTTCGACGAGTCCGATTTGCATAGTTTTTGTTGAAAAATGTCTTCAATTGATCCCGCCCATTGTTCAAATCAGCGAGAAGTGTGGGGTCCGAAGCACAGTCTCTTCTAAGCCCTACATACATGATCTGAGGATCAAGTACTGGAAATAAAGGTCAAATTTCAGAAAGAAAAAACGAAGTAGAGGAAGGAATAAAGCATACAAGAAGCCCAAGTATAATATGGGGACTCATCCGAACGATAATAGTAGTCACTGAGTTTTTTGTGAGCCTCAATCAAGCCGTTTCTCAATTGATGTGGTGCAGAGTCAGGAAGATCTGCCAACGCTTGGTGAACATGGTCTTGTAATCCACGGAAAATGGCATGGACAGTGGAGAGCATGGGCTCTTTCGTCTTGGACATGTCAGTAGTAGTTGAATGAAAGACCTTGAGCCAGCCTGCAACAAGACGTATGGCTGACCAGTCAGCGGCATCGAGCTCCAATGCACGGAGATCTCGGTGGCGCCCAACAAACTCATCGATTTCCTTCGCAAAGTCTAAGGCACGTCCTACATGACTACTGAGTAATGACCAACAAAAGAAGAATACAGAAGTTGACGTACACAGCATTTGATGTGTCGAAGACCAATGAGTTTTAACATCTAAGATAAGCATCAACGCATGTTGTCGCTCAACACTGTTCTTGCCCCGAAATGAGTCTTCAAGTTGCTTGAACCATGCCTGCTTCCACTGAGGGCTGGAACGAATTGTGCGGATGACTTTACAAAGCTCAAAATATCATCAGCTCAAGACTTAAGCTATGTAAACAATCGACTCACCTTTTCAATGGCAGGCAATATATTGCCCGACGCATCAGGGGATAAACTAACCTCCTCCTCTTGGTCTCCATCATCTTGCGCAGCAGCGTCGTCATTGTGAGAATGACCGAGAGGTGCTGTTGTGGAATCTTGATAATTGCCACTTCTGGACGTGGCCTTTTGGGCTTCCGTCTTGGAGATGGCCCCGATTGCCTCAAGTAACTGCAAGGTAACATGAGCTTCAGTATCATAAACTACAAATAATTGATGAGATGAACCTTGATGGCAGCAAGATGGATAGTGTGTGGCATGCAACGAAGACGGGCCCAAGCCGCGTTGAGATGGATACCCTCTTTGGCTGCTCAGGACTCAATTCCTTCGACCATAGTATCATTGTTTGAAGCATTGTCAAGCATAAATGCAAAAATCTGTGTGCGAAATTAACAGTTCATTTCTTGTGAACTTTTAATTGAAAAATTACTCACATGGTCTTCAATTCCATATCGTTTTAATGTCTCCCATACAACTTCTGCCATGTTTTCACCTGAGTGTTCACCAACGAGCTCTCAAAAATCAATGAGCAATTCTTCTTTAAGTATGTAAATACTCTGTAAGAATAATGACAGGAATTATTAGTTACCTAGCTTTCCTTCCTTATTTATATAATGGGTGATGATGGCAAGAAAAGCGTAGTTATTACTGGATGTCCAAGCGTCGAGCGAGAGGCTGATCTTTCCAGGGACCTCATCCTGATGACAATATGAGACATATTCCATTCGGAATTGAAACATTGAATCTTACCTTGAACATTTGCTTGGTGGACTATCTTCACCCATCTCCATTACTCGACGTTTAATAGTGTTGCAGTGTGGAATTTGGAGGGTGGGAGCGGGATGGTGGGTGTATGTTAAGAGCTCATGAAGCTCGGGCCTATCAACCTCTTCAAATGGCTGGTCACAGACTATGATCCATTCAGCAAGGAGCTGCTTGAATTTTCCTTGATCCCAAGGATCCTATGAATTATAAGTGACTTTTAAACAACAAATAAAAGTATCAAATGACTTATGGCAGCATTGACGGCCTGCTTTTCAAATGCGGCACGAATGTTTTCAGAAGCTGTCTTGAGGTTCTTGAAGAACTCCTTGGATTTTCTGGGGTCGAGGACCTTTTCGCCAGAAGCGATTCGGATTTTGTCCTCAGTAATAAGTTGATTGGAAGGCCTCTCTTTCAACGCAACGAAGAGCTGGAACATGCTTGGTGAGCATGCTTTCAAGTTGTTTACCATGGCTAAAAACAACAGAGTTAGGCTACAGCGATGTGTCGCAATTATGTTACTTACATGTGAGGTTCGATTTTCCGGTTTTCTTGAGAGTGAAAATTTTGCGATTACTGTGGCAGCACTGGAAATGTTTGTCGCCAGGGTTCCCAACCCCCCCATCAGCACCACGGGCGAAACTTTTATAGAAATAGTCTATGGGATTCTTTGTTGCAGACTAAATGGGTTGTTTATTAGTCAATCATACAAGAAAATCTAACACGAACATACTTTACTCTTTGTCTTGTTACCAGATGATGATCCTACTTGATCCAAAGGTCGGATCTCTTCCAAAATAGTGTTTTCATCGTCTGGACTCAGAGAGCATTCGGAAACTTGATGTGGACTGTCCTCGTCCTCAACCTTGATAATGGTTGGGGCGGTACGCTTTTGTTTTTTTGTTCCAGATCTGCGGCCCATCATTGGGAGAGTCTTCGAGAGAAGGACAGAGGCAAGCTGACAATTGTTGATGAGTAAAAAAGCCAGTGGAAACAAAAGCGATGTACCTCTGCATTCGAAACTGCTTCAACTTCAATAGAGCTGTCGCTGGACTCTGAATCCGATGAACCCATCGTGAAGTCATCATCCTTGTCATCGCTCTCAACACCAGTATCCGGCTTAAGTTTCTTTGCACAGGGCTTGTGAGAGCATTTGGCACGATTTGCTGCTTGAGGTTGCTTTGGCGGGATCGGCTTGCCGTCAGAATCTAAGGCCTCAGCTGCAATATAGTCAGCCATTTTCGCCCCTCGACCACTTTGTCAACCATCTGAAGTGCTGGAATCAGACGTTGTTCAAGAATAAAAAAAGAAATTGACCTGTTATCACAGCAGGCAAAGTGGATGCAGCAAGACGTGGAAGAGAGCGGCTGTCTGATTCAGAGTGGTACCAATCTATGTTGTCGGCGTCTTTGAGTTGACCAGATGTGTCCATAGCGCATCCGAGTTCTGTAGGCATTGTGGAAAAGAGTGCGTAGTGTCTCCTCTGAAAACATACCATATAAATATGGAGCTTGCAGGCACATTTCCCCGTGTTTCATGGTGAAATTGCAAGCCGCAATATATCAAGAAATCACTGTTGTCAGCCACAAGGATTGTTAGAATTTGAAATGCGCATAAAAGATTATGAGGGGGCATAAGTGTACAAACCTTTGAAAGAATCGCCTTGGGCATGCGGAATTCACAAACTTGATTACGACAAAAAGAAGCCTTTTCATTCATGGCATAGTGTACAGAAAGAGTGAAAAAGTAAGAAGTAGTGCTGTGACAGGTTCCTATGGGATGAAAGACAATGATGCAACAGGTATCTGTAGGCACGTTGCGTTGAGAACAAGGAACAAATGATGATTTGTCGACCGCAGGAGACTGTTGATAACATTTGAAATTAAAACACTGACAACGGCCGTTTCCGACCGTCAACTATTATTCTTGTCGGTTATCTACCATACCGTCGCCATACCGATAGATGACTTTCACTGAGGCACACGATACAGTGCGGGGGCCGTATATTCACGGCCGTACATCGTAAGTTTGGCAGCGGTGTGCAGCCCTACTCAAATCTATAAAAATGAATAAATTTGACCCTTATTGGAGTTTGAAACGAGAACTTCAGATGGGTGGTAACCACTTTTATGATAAAAACCAGACATCTACCTGGAGGGCGATATCCTCAGTGCCTAGAGGTTTAATGAGATGTCTCATTCTTTTTGCCTGACATTTTCATTCATTAAGTTCTCTGGATATCTCATTTTTCTTTTCATATAGAAGCCTGGAAATTTCAATGGATATTTCATTCTTAGCTCTGGGATATTTCATTGCACTTTTCATTTGGATGCCTGGTGATTTCAATGTATATTTCATTCTTGTTCCTAGGATATTTCATTGCGCTTTTCATTTGGATGCCTGGCGATTTCAATGGATATTTCATTCTTGTTCCTAGGATATTTCATTGCGCTTTTCATTTGGATGCTTGGCGATTTCAATGGATATTTCATTGCGCTTTTCATTTGGATGCCTGGCAATTTCAATGGATATTTCATTCTTGTTCCTAGGCTATTTCATTGCACATTTCATATATATATCTGGTGCTTTCAATAGATATTTCATTGCACTAAAAATAGCTATAAAATCAGATCAAATTAGAAATTGATAGGAATGGTGTATGGGATGTCAGGTACCATTTTCAGGCTCCACTATGCACATCCAGTAAAGAAAATATCATTGGAGATGACCAAAAGGTTGAAGAAACCAAGATGAGAATGATGATGCATGTCAGGGTCAGGTTGTTGGGGAGGGTGGTCACATGATCAATGTCCTAAAATGGTCAAAAATGAAAGTTGTAGCCCTGCACTGTAGCTTCCAGAATGTGTTTGAATTATGTTCTAAAGTGCTCCCATTGTGGAGATATGAGGCAAAGAGTTTTTCTTATTGCTGGCTTTTTTCAACCTTTTTGCATTTTTCTCCATCAAAACAACACCAATCAAGATGATTTCAACACATTTAGAAAGGTAAAAGAAAAGGCTACAATTATTATATTGTGGGAAAAATGACCAAAAAAGGAAAATGCATAACCTAAAAGGGACATTGACACTGACAGACCACAAAAGACCACAAAAAGTTGAACATAGACTACAAACTTTATTGATAGACCCCAAAAGACTACAGAAGTCAGACTTACACTACACAGGTTAGTGATAGCTACAAAAGTTGGACAAAGACTAGTATGCTAATGGACTACAAAAGACTACAAAAGTTGGACATAGACTACAAAGTTTACTGATAGACTACAAAAGACTACAAAAGTTGGCAAGGTTAGGGTTAGTGTTAAAAGGTCATCCAATGTCACCATGCCCCATCCATCCCATTCAAGGCAGATATTTGATGGGGAAGTCGCTGGGGCATGTACAGAAACATTGCAGGGACCTTACTCCAAAAATTACCAAAGGAAGTAGTGTCCACTTTTTGAGACTACAGTAGTTTTTAGTGTCTGCTTTTTGAGACTACAAAAGTCTGTAGTCTCTGCTTTTTGAGACTACAAAATTTTGTAGTCCACTTTGCTGACATGTAGGTTGTAGTGTTCAGACTATGTAGAGGTTCATGTGGATATCATTGAGGGACATGACTTCAGATATTGCCATTGCTGCATCATTAGTTTTTGACAACATGCCCCAGCTGCCCTTCACATCGAAAGAGGCTATTCTTTGCTTTCATGTTGATCCCAACTGTCCAATTTCAATGCATACGTAGCTCTGGTATAGATGCTTTGAGGACTATAATACTGTGTTGATCATGGGCTGATTGGTCCTTGGAGGTGTTCTTACATTCAACACCAAAGTCACATCATGATGCAAAAGGTATACCAAATTCAAGGTTGCTGAATCCTAACTGAAGATTGACAGAGAGACTTGGCCCTGCTGTCCTTCATCTTGATTCATGGATGAGTATAGCTAAGAATCATATAGGATTGTAGCCCTCAAATAAATCATACCAAAGTGAAGTATGCTTAGAGATAGAAGAGTAGTTATCAATATGAAAGTGTAGAATAGCCTCTTCTGATGTGATAGACAACCTGGGCATGATGTTAAAAACTGATGATGCAGCAAGGTTAATTAATAGGTGGTGTGAAGTGTTCACTCTGAACTTCTTGCATAGCTGAAGCCAAGAGGGAAGGATGAGGCAAGAATGGGTGGATCTGGGATCAACACCCATGGGTGAGCAATGAGCAGTTACAAGATGCTCAGCTGGCCCAACATGATTATGCATACTGTAGAAAGTACAGATATACAAAGCACTACATGTAGTGCAAGAGGATGGCAAGACTGCTGACAAGATGGTGGTTCAAGACAAAAGATCAATATATTATGTAAGATATCCAAATCTAGCTATATACCACTGTTTGACTATGGCCTCTGGGGATTCCCTTCCAATCCTATATCACAGGTGGGAAGTCATCTGAATCCTTCAACATTATCCCCATAAACCTCTACATAGTCCAGACACTACAAACTACATGTCAGAAAAGCAGACTACAAATCTTGTAGTCTCAAAAAGTGGACACTACAAACTTCCTTTGGTAATTTTTGGAGTAAGGTCCCTGCAATGTTTCTGTACATGCCCCAGCGACTTCCCCATCAAATATCTGCCTTGAATGGGATGGATGGGGCATGGTGACATTGGATGACCTTTTAACACTAACCCTAACCTTGCCAACTTTTGTAGTCTTTTGTAGTCTATCAGTAAACTTTGTAGTCTATGTCCAACTTTTGTAGTCTTTTGTAGTCCATTAGCATACTAGTCTTTGTCCAACTTTTGTAGCTATCACTAACCTGTGTAGTGTAAGTCTGACTTCTGTAGTCTTTTGGGGTCTATCAATAAAGTTTGTAGTCTATGTTCAACTTTTTGTGGTCTTTTGTGGTCTGTCAGTGTCAATGTCCCTTTTAGGTTATGCATTTTCCTTTTTTGGTCATTTTTCCCACAATATAATAATTGTAGCCTTTTCTTTTACCTTTCTAAATGTGTTGAAATCATCTTGATTGGTGTTGTTTTGATGGAGAAAAATGCAAAAAGGTTGAAAAAAGCCAGCAATAAGAAAAACTCTTTGCCTCATATCTCCACAATGGGAGCACTTTAGAACATAATTCAAACACATTCTGGAAGCTACAGTGCAGGGCTACAACTTTCATTTTTGACCATTTTAGGACATTGATCATGTGACCACCCTCCCCAACAACCTGACCCTGACATGCATCATCATTCTCATCTTGGTTTCTTCAACCTTTTGGTCATCTCCAATGATATTTTCTTTACTGGATGTGCATAGTGGAGCCTGAAAATGGTACCTGACATCCCATACACCATTCCTATCAATTTCTAATTTGATCTGATTTTATAGCTATTTTTAGTGCAATGAAATATCTATTGAAAGCACCAGATATATATATGAAATGTGCAATGAAATAGCCTAGGAACAAGAATGAAATATCCATTGAAATTGCCAGGCATCCAAATGAAAAGCGCAATGAAATATCCATTGAAATCGCCAAGCATCCAAATGAAAAGCGCAATGAAATATCCTAGGAACAAGAATGAAATATCCATTGAAATCGCCAGGCATCCAAATGAAAAGCGCAATGAAATATCCTAGGAACAAGAATGAAATATACATTGAAATCACCAGGCATCCAAATGAAAAGTGCAATGAAATATCCCAGAGCTAAGAATGAAATATCCATTGAAATTTCCAGGCTTCTATATGAAAAGAAAAATGAGATATCCAGAGAACTTAATGAATGAAAATGTCAGGCAAAAAGAATGAGACATCTCATTAAACCTCTAGGCACTGAGGATATCGCCCTCCAGGCAGATGTCTGATTTTTATCATAAAAATGGTTACCACTAGTGAACTTCACAGGAGAGTTTATTGGAGTGAATAAACCGTAACGCCAACTGATTAGATTCTATTTGATGTATTTGCTTGCCTTGTACAAACTCACTTCCCTCCCATCTGAGCTGCTCTGAGGTCATGTAGGCCCATGGATGGGTTTATTATACTGATTGTTCATCCACCCCCTGGGTGAAGCCCAAAAAATTCCAAGTTGAGCTGAACATCAGTACTTTACAGTGCCCCACCTATTCCTGCAGGAATCCTGCAGGAATTCAGTCATTCCACTGGAATTCCAGAGGATTCCAGTGGAATTCCAGAGGAATACAGTGGAATTACACTGGAATCCTCTGAACTCATGTAAATTTACCAGTACATGTCCTGATCAGCTAAAGTCATGTGACTTAATAACCAACTTAATACTCAGAATAAATTTTAAGTCAATAAACCAAATTATATTATATTTAAAATGACATAAAACATATTTTATTATATACTACTATATACAATCTATATTTAAGGAAGGAGAGGTACAAGGAAAGGGGGTGGGGACAAGGGGAGCAGGCTATGGAGAAGGAAAGGGGCAGGGAGAGGGAAAGGGGTAGGAAGGGGTGGAGAGTTATGGAGGGGGTGATGGAGAGGGAGGGAGGGGAAGGGGGGGATGGAGAGGGGAGGGAGGGGAAGGGGTGATGGGGAGGGGAAGGAGGGGAGTAAGGGAGGGGGAGGGGTGGTGTAGTGTACATGGTTGTAGACATGTTGGCGTGAACATGTTGTCGTGTCGTCGTCGTCATCCGTAGCATCGTTCTGTGGGTGCTGGGTGACGTAGACATGTTGGCGTGGACACGTCGTTGTTGGCGTAGACGTGTTGGCGTGGACACATCGTCCCATTGTCGTCTGTTGTCGTCGTTGATGTGGACATGTCATCCCGTCGTTGTTGTCGTCCGTGGCATCATTCTGTGGACGCTGGGTGTCGTTTTGTCAGTACTTATCACTCCCCCACCTATTCCTACTGGACTCCAGGACTCCAGTAAGATTCCTACTGGATTCCAGGACTCCAGTAGGATTCCCACTGGATTTCAACAATTCTTCCAAAAAAGGCATACTCCACCTATGG
>NW_001889903.1:528087-531989 GCF_000143565.1 Laccaria bicolor S238N-H82
CACGGACGACGACGACAATGCCAACGGACGACGACGACAATGCCAACGGACGACGACGACAATGCCAACGGATGACGACGACGCCAACGGACGACGACGACGACGACGCCTCCAATGGACGACGACGCCAACGGACGACGTCAACGATGCCAATGGACGGCCACGTCAACGACGACGAGCGCGTCCTGCTCCACCACGTACACACGGCGACGAGTGTTCCTCCTCCCCCTTTTCTTTCCCTCCTCCCTTCCTGCTTTCCTTTTCCCTTCCCCTGTCCCTCCATGTACCCCTTTCCTCTCTCCTCCCTCTTTCCCTCCTCATTTCTCTGTCCCTGCTCCCTTCCCCCTTCCTTTTCCCTGTCCCTACTCCCTTCCCCCTTCCTTTTCCCTGTCCCTACTCCCTTCCCCCTTCCTTTTCCCTGTCCCTACTCCCTTCCCCCTTCCTTTTCCCTATCCCTACTCCCTTCCCCCTTCCTTTTCCCTATCCCTACTCCCTTCCCCCTTCCTTTTCCCTGTCCCTACTCCCTTCCCCCTTCCTTTTCCCTGTCCCTACTCCCTTTTCCCTTCCCCATCCCTGCCCATCCCTTCCTTCCTCCACCCCCATTTATTTCTGCCCCCCTCCTCCCCCCCTTCTTTCAACTTAGAATACAGTAAAATAATCTTTGTGTAGCACTTCAATATATGAGAATTTGATTCTATATAACTGTTCTAAGAAGAAACTTGTGAGGTTATTATAGGACAAAATATAATAATAAATTGGCTGACTACATTAGACTTACAATAAATATGATAGGCATGAATTCCATTCAGATTCCGGTGGAATCCATTGGAATTCCATTCAGAATCCAGCGGAATCCATTGGAATTCCATTCAGAATCCGGCGGAATCCACTGGAATTTGAGATTCCTACCATTCCGGCGGACTCCGGATGGAATTCCGACATTCTATGGGAGTCCGCTGGAGTCCGCCGGAACTCATGGGGGAGGGTAAAGTACTGGAATAAGGCCAGAAATCAGATTTCTCTCTTGAGGCAGTTGCCATACAATACACCTTTCTCCGATTACTGCGGTGGCTGTCGTCTCTCATCACTGCAGATATATCAATCGGCTAGATATAAAACCCATACATGATGGGCCAAGAATATTTATTACTGTGCAAGACGAGCATTTGCTGCAGATTTTGCGGCAAGCAAAACAATATTTTGACAGCTTTGCACATGCAATTATTCTGAGGTAAATAACAAATAAGTATGCCGTTTGACATTCAGTTACAAATCTTCTGGTAGTTATCCAATTAATTATCTGAGCTTGCCATAATTATTAGAATTGTGAAGGCTGCCATCCGTGACATTCAATATAAAGCCTTAGATGGGATTACTCCTTCGATGAAGAATTGCCGTGGAGAGCTGCAAATATGCTGTTTGACATTCAGCTACAGATCTTCCGGTTATTATCTGGGCTTACCATAATTATTCAAATCATGAAGGCTGCCACCCGTGACGTTCAATATAAAGCCTTAGATAGGAAGCTGGAGATTATTCTTTTCACAAAGAATTGCCGTGGAGAGCCGCAAATATGCCGTTTGACATTCAGCTACAGATCTTCCGGTCATTATCTGAGCTTGCCATCATTATTCGAATCGTGAAGGCTGCCACCTGTGACGTTCAATGTAAAGTCTTAGATTAGAAGATGGGTATTACTTATTCGATGAAGATCTGCCCTGGAGAGCCAGAATTATGGCGTATGACATTTAGCTGCAGATATTACAGTCGTTGTCTGAGCTCTCCATACTTTTGCAGATTGTGAAGGCTGCCATCCAAGCCCTCCTCTATAAAGTCTTTCAAACAAAGCTGGTGATTACTTTTCCGGCGGAGAATTGTCGTGAAGAATCAGTGATATACCGCTTGACAGTCCTTCCGCGAACTTCCATTCATTAAGCTTTCAACAATAACTATCCTCCTATATATTTCTATTCAATGTTGACTATCATTCTTGTATTTTTTGGGCCGAATACATACTTTACAAAAGTAGATACGGCTATATCATAACAAAGTCAATTCCCTGATGCCGCAAGCGCGGACTTGCGTGATATTTTGTTGAGCACGTGCACAGCGCCGAGGTCAAACAAGATCAAATAAACCAAACACTGGAACTAAACTACGATCGATTATGCATATCCCTACATATCTTACCCTAACTCGCTCCGTTCATCTAAACAGAAGATTTATCATTACTGAGGTGTAGAAACTTCGTCAAAATGACATGTAAGTGTTACTTTGATGGTTAGATAAGATATCAATAAGTCACGTAATGTGTCCGGGGAGGGGTTGAGGCCCAGTGAAAATCAACCCTAAAAAATGGCCAAATGGATCGGTGGAGCCCGATCTGAACAGGGGAGATGGCTGGAAATTGGCAAATATATCAATTTGATCCGGAGAAACCCGATCTGCACAGGGTCAATTTTCACTGGGGTTGAGGTTGGGGAGCTAGGTGCCGAAAGAGTCCAAGGTTCGTTCCATTCCCTTGTCTATCCTTTTCCCGGTTCTTACAAACCCATACCACTATGACAGATTCATGTACCCTTATCCTCTGATACGCCAGAGTTCGCAGCGTGTCTCGTGGCCCAGTTGCCCAACCTTTACATCCTCCCAACGTTGTGGTGAGGTGTCAGGTATGCAAGGCCCGTTCTGTACGTTTGTTGGTCCCCATCTCGCTACGCACAACTTCGTTTAGGATGCAAACAGCACGGAGACCGCCGACGTCTAATCACATAGTAGAGGAGACTGGTGGCTACCACTTTTATCTATAACCTAGACTTAAGCCTAGAGAGTCATTTCTATAACTTAGACTTAAGCCTAGAGGCCATATCTATAATGCTTAGGATTTTTTGAAAGGCATTTCAAATGTAGGCCTGGGTATTTCATAGTGAATTTTCCATAGATACCCAGCGCATTTTCTGCGAAGCTTCAAATGCAGCCCTGGATATTTCATGGCGATTTTTCAATAGATACCCTGGGCATTTCATTGCAATTTTTCAAATGTATCCCTGGATATTTCATTGCAAAATTTCAATGGATACCTGGTGCATTTCATTGCGATTTTTCAATAGATACCCTGGGCATTTCATTGCGATTTTTCAAATGTATCCCTGGGTATTTCATTGCGATTTTTCAAATGTATTCCTGGGTATTTCATTGCAATTTTTCAATAGATACCCTGGGCATTTCATTGCAATTTTTCAAATGTATCCCTGGATATTTGATTGCAAAATTTCAATGGATACCTGCTGCATATCATTGCAATTTTTCAATAGATACCCTGGGCATTTCATTGTGATTTTTCAAATGTATCCCTGGGTATTTCATTGCGATTTTTCAAATGTATTCCTGGGTATTTCATTGCAATTTTTCAAATGTATCCCTGGGCATTTCATTGCAATTTTTCAAATGTATCCCTGGGTATTTCATTGCGATTTTTCAAATGTATTCCTGGGTATTTCATTGCAATTTTTCAAATGTATTCCCTGGGTATTTCATTGCGATTTTTCAATAGATACCCTTGGTATTTCATTGCGATTTTTCAAATGTATTCCTGGGTATTTCATTGCGATTTTTCAAATGTATCCCTGGGCATTTCATTGCGATTTTTCAAATGTATCCCTTGGCATTTCATTGCGATTTTTCAAATGGAGCCCTGGGCATTTCATTGCGATTTTTCAAATAGATACAGTCATCCACGATTTTTCCAATGTACACCACCATCATTTGAGACACTTTTGCCTACCTAATATCTCACTCAATACTACACCAACTTTTACAAAACAAAATTTAACATGTAGTAAAAGCTCATATCTACCAGTCTACAAATTTTGGATGCAGTCAAGGCAATATTGACAATGCTGTGG
>NW_001889903.1:533914-537839 GCF_000143565.1 Laccaria bicolor S238N-H82
AATGAAATGCCCAGGGTATCTATTGAAAAATCGCAATGAAATGCGGCAGGTATCCATTGAAATTTTGCAATGAAATATCCAGGGATACATTTGAAAAATCACAATGAAATGCCAAGGGTATCTATTGTAAAATCACAATGAAATACCCAGGAATACATTTGAAAAATCGCAATGAAATACCCAGGGATACATTTGAAAAATCGCAATGAAATGCCCAGGGTATCTATTGAAAAATCGCAATGAAATGCACCAGGTATCCATTGAAATTTTGCAATGAAATATCCAGGGATACATTTGAAAAATTGCAATGAAATGCCCAGGGTATCTATTGAAAAATTGCAATGAAATACCCAGGAATACATTTGAAAAATCGCAATGAAATACCCAGGGATACATTTGAAAAATCACAATGAAATGCCCAGGGTATCTATTGAAAAATCGCAATGAAATGCGGCAGGTATCCATTGAAATTTTGCAATGAAATATCCAGGGATACATTTGAAAAATCACAATGGAATACCAAGGGTATCTATTGTAAAATCACAATGAAATACCCAGGAATACATTTGAAAAATCGCAATGAAATACCCAGGGATACATTTGAAAAATCGCAATGAAATGCCCAGGGTATCCATTGAAAAATCGCAATGAAATGCGCCAGGTATCCATTGAAATTTTGCAATGAAATATCCAGGGATACATTTGAAAAATTGCAATGAAATGCCCAGGGTATCTATTGAAAAATTGCAATGAAATACCCAGGGATACATTTGAAAAATCACAATGAAATGCGCCAGGTATCCATTGAAATTTTGCAATGAAATATCCAGGGATACATTTGAAAAATTGCAATGAAATGCCCAGGGTATCTATTGAAAAATCGCAATGAAATATCCAGGGATACATTTGAAAAATTGCAATGAAATGCCCAGGGTATCTATTGAAAAATCGCAATGAAATGCGCCAGGTATCCATTGAAATTTTGCAATGAAATATCCAGGGATACATTTGAAAAATCGCAATGAAATACCAAGGGTATCTATTGAAAAATCGCAATGAAATTTCCAGGGCTGCATTTGAAACTTCGCAGAAAATGCGCTGGGTATCTATGGAAAATTCACTATGAAATACCCAGGCCTGCATTTGAAATGCCTTTCAAAAAATCCTAAGCATTATAGATATGGCCTCTAGGCTTAAGTCTAAGTTATAGAAATGACCCTCTAGGCTTGGGTCTAGGTTATAGAAATAAAGTGGTAGCCACTAGTGTAGAGGACCATATTTGGTTCTCCCGAAGACACTTCCCCACTTACAGTCATAGAAAATCTCGTGAATCACCCATATTGCTCATTCCATCCCCCTTTTCTCATATCCAGGCGACATGTTCGCCAGTTATTCTTTAGTTAACCAAGTCATCAAGTGGCTGCTCCCCAGCATTAACGATGAAGAACTCGAAAATGAGCATCGCCATTCTTCCTCCCTCTTCCCCTTCACAGGACAGCTCAACGACATCACCAACACCATCATCCACCCAATATCCTCTAACAACTCTCCCTCAGGCCACTTTGAGTTCTCTTCGCAACAGACGCACCGTCTATGACTACAGGCACCTATACAACACGTTCCTGGTCCTTTGAAGAGAAGAAGCTGCCGATATGTCAAACATTGCTGATACCGTGGGTACAGCTGCGTGGATGGAGGGGGAGTCGATAGGGTTAAGATGGAGGGGAGGGATAATGCGTGGAGTGTTTATGGGGTGTGGAGGTGCTCGTCATCGCCAAACACAGCCTGCCTTTCTGTCCCACTTTCGCCTTCTTTTCTGCCTGGAGAGTTGTGCTACGAACCCAAAAATGGCGAGGGCGAATTGGAGTCAGAGCCGCAGTCTGGCTCTCTCCCCTCCCAACATTCACCACTTACCCCTCTAGCAGGCTGAAACCGTTCCCCCATTACCCATCATGACCTCATCAGCCATGCTCAAAACTACCTCATCTCCCGCCTTCCTCTCCCTCCTCGCTCACGCTCTGCACCGTCAAGGTCGTTGGCGTTGATAATGGTGATACTTGAAGAAGAGCTCACTGGCGAACAGAGGCTCGTGGCCGTTTGCAAGTTATTGGGGTGAGGTCAATGTGCCCTTAATTCATCAGTTCACATTTATTGTGGCGGCTTTTCAAGTAGGTAACACCATTTTCATGCTTAGAATGGTGGTAGCTGACAAGTCTACCCACAGCTGGCTTTCACAGGAAGTTCTGCCTTGTACGAGTCCTCATCCGACGCTATCACAACGTTAAGCACAACTTGAGGCTTGCAAACGAAAGCCCTTCCACTCACTTACCTTATGATAATTACAGACGACAACAATAGAGCCTCTTCAGCACCCTCATGCAAGGCCCCTTGGCACTGGCGCCTCTCCCCTCTGTTGTGTTTCACCGCTACAGCCTGGGGCAGAACTTGGCTAGCCTAGATAGGCTAGCCAGGCAACGTAGGCCGTTCGTGATACATACAGGACGATATTGAGTGGATATTGAAGGAGGAGGCGTTGCAGGATTTTAGGGTTCGTTTTGTTCCCTCTTTTGTCACCATCGTCTTATTCTCGTCCCCACCGCAGATCCACATGCACTGCTTCTCCGATACACCTGATTTCGCAGCCCGCCCGTTTACCTATCACAGGTAGGGAACCCACTCATTTCTCCCCTTCCCCTCTCACCCTGTCTCTCCACAAGGTAACTCACAGCACAACCTATCTTTTGATGCCCAATGTTCTCTACCTCCTCCTCTTTTGTATGCTACCGGCATCCTTGAAGACGAAGCTGGCGTTCGCGACGAGCATGGTGAGGGGTGGAATGTTGAGGGTTATGATACCTAGAGGAGAGTGCGATGGTTTGCAGCAGTGGTTTTGGAAGAAGTGTTCTGCGCTGGATCAGGAAATGGTATCTATGACGACGAAGTTTTCAATGTTCTCTCTCCATCTCGACTTGCCATCCGTCCACCCAACGGCTACAGCCCCGAACTCGTTAAATCTATTTGGCGTCACAAACATCGCTTCGTTCCTGCGCATCTCTTCCTCAGACTCGAGGATGAGTCCACGATCCAGCCGATTTCTTTGTGGGCGTCGAAAACTACGTCTTCAGTCGCCTACGTCCTGGACATCAGACAACAAGTCCGCTCTTGCCTTCCATGACTCAATATTCGATCCCCGCGGAGCAGCCATCTTCTTGGAATGCAATGGCTTCTTGTTGACGTCCCCAGTCAATGGGGGCTAGCCAAGCGCATGAAGAGAAGAAGCACCTGCCAAACTTACCCAAAACCACCCATACCCAGGCTCACCTTCACAGCTCAACCTCCTCCCCTGTCACAACTTCCTCCTCTTCACCACACCATCTCTTCACCACACCATCTCTTCACCACACCATCTCTTCACCACACCATCTCTTCTCCCTCCTCACCTTCCCCTCTTCCAATCCCATGTCCCATATACTGACACATAGGCTCCCCTCCAAGGTCTTGCGTTACAGCAGAATGTGTTCGAGACGCAGGCTTCGGTGTCCCCTCTCTTTGGACGAGGAAGATTTCAAAGTCTACCAACGTATACTTGCATGGTGCGGATTTGAAGACAGACAGACATCACGAATGGAGTCAAAGAATTCCGATCCTGCCATTCTGGTATGCTCCTCATCGACGACGTCTCCACGATGCTCAACTCAAATGCAGCTCTTCCATTAATATGGGGGGAGGAGCACAGCCGCCACGTCACGCGTCACGGCTGTACTTCGAAGCAGGATCGCAATGTTCTCGTCATGCACCCGGGAATGGGGATGAAGATGAAGATAATTCTGCTCAAGTTGTTCATCTTTTGGCTGTACATACCACTGCATCTCCTCGTGAACCGTCTACTTTTGGTAGGACCTCAATTCTTCTTAATTTTTTCTGG
>NW_001889903.1:542373-543729 GCF_000143565.1 Laccaria bicolor S238N-H82
GATTATCCNTGCCGACGACACCACCACTAAACCCCTGACGTGGCACACCAACGGTCTATCCAGGCGTGCCATGTCGACGGCGATACCAAGACCCACAAAGAGGGACGGCAATGACGATTTTCCACCGTCCACCAACGACGATTCACCACCATCCACCATGGACAGTGACCGCCCACCACTACCACCACAATGGCCACCAGTGCCCACCACCTACGGATTGTGATGAGCGCCCATGATCATCACCACACAAACGACTGGCGACCGCCCACCATCAATTACCAGATACGCTCGCATGAAACACACGAGCACGCTTTGACTGTGCTCATCGCGTTCATCATTAATCATACACGTTCACTCATGACTAACATGTCACGTCAACTTCAGGACGATGATGCCCATGCTGCCAAGACCCGCCTACGATGATGCTCCACCATCATCACCATCCACAATAATGGCAACCGCCCACCACCACCACAATCAAACTGTCCACAACGACACCATCCCATCACTCACTCTCCAGTACTAACCCATCCATCCAACAGTCATGCCTCCAATCCAGCAGCAGCACCAACCGCAACCCATGCATCAACCCCCACCAAATGGCGCTGAGCACATAACCGCTCCCCTCCATTCCCAAAGTCACAGACAACCCAGCTGCCACGTCGCCGACAGGGACGTGGCAACCAGACGACGAACAACGTTCGTCATCATTGAACACGACTACAGCAAAATGTACGCTTCGCAGTGCAGGAGCTGAGCCCAGGTAAGTAAGTGTATGGCCCTCTCCTCCCCACTGCTTGCTCTGACAAACGATGATGACAGATGTTGTTGTCCTCTATTGATGACAACAGCCACGACAGACGAGCACGAAGGACTCAATGGACGATCACGACTACGATGGACGAGCACAAAGCAGACAACAGACGAGCAGGGCCACGACCAGGGACAATGACGTACCACTACAATGCGAGGGCCATCGCCACGGACGACAACGCACCACTAACGTGACCATGACAATGACAATAGACAATGGCGAGGATGACGGAACAACATGACACGATGACGGTACCACGACCACAACAGATGACAGCGAGACGGACCACAACCAGCATGTATCACCATGATAGACCATGACAAAGGGGACCACGATGCGAAGACGACCACCACAGAGGACCACCACGACGAACATGATGGGGACCGCCACGACAACGACCACGACATATTGTTGACCTCCTTTTGTTTGTTTTGTTTGATGTACATTGCTAGATGCTTTACTATATCCTTTATACTATTTTCTTTTCCCTGTACGTCTGTACATCATGTGGCAGAGGACTTTTTTCAAGTTGAATTGAATTT
>NW_001889903.1:544280-546404 GCF_000143565.1 Laccaria bicolor S238N-H82
CCGACACACCTCACAATGTCAACGGACAGCCACGTCAACAGATGCCAACGCCAACGACAACATGTACCACCACGTGAACAGACGATGACCACGCCAACAGATGCNCACGTCAACGGACCACCACCACGTCAATGCACGACAACCATGTGAGCGGACGCCCACATCAACGCACCACCACCATGTCAATGCATGACGATCACTCCAACGGACACCCACGTCAATGCACAATGATGTGCCCCCAACGATGGGAAACCGAGGTGCCACATCGCTGTCAGCGATGTGGCAACCAAATGACGAACGACAACGACGATGTCATCGTTCATCGTTCACACAAAGGTGAGTCCCCTGACTCTCCTTCATCCTATCCCATCTCGCTAACAGCCACCACGACATGACATGACGACGACGAGTGCATTGTCCCTCCCCCCTTCCCTGTCCCTCCCTTCCCTTTCCTGCCCCCATTCCTTTTCCTACCCCCCTTCCCTGTCCCTCCCCATTTCCATGTACCCCCATTCCCTGTCCCTCCCCATTTCCATGTACCCCATTTCTATGTACCCCCTTCCTTTTCCCTCCCCCCTTTCCTGTCTGTCCCTCCCCATTTCCTTGTCCTTACCCCCTTCCCCATTTCATTGTCCCTGCCCCCTTCCTTTTCCCTGCCCCCTTCCCTGTCCCTCCCCATTTCCTTATACCCCATTTCCTTATACCTCCTTCCCTGTCCCTCCCCATTTCCTTGTCCCTACCCCCTTGTCCATCCCCTCTTCCTTGTCCCCTTTGATATGCACTGTATGTAGTAAAATAGATCTTATGTCATTAATAAAATACATTAAACATTGATCTTTTGGGCGTGAGATGTATGACTTGACTAGGTGTGAATTCTGTAAGAAATTCTGAGTATTGAGGAGTTGCATCAATGCAGATTAAGTCACCTGACCTCTACCTCAGTGCTGATCCATTCTGATTGTAGAAACTCTGATCAGTGCTGATCAGAGCATGTGGGGGAGGGTAAAGTACTGCTATTTATGGTGGATTGTGGTCTTGTTCAACTGGATTCCACTGGATTCCAGTCACATTCCACCGGAGTCCTGTCCCATTCCACCGGATTCTGCTGGAATGACCGGAGTCCAACAGGAATAGGTAGGGCACAGTAAAGTACTGGGATGTGACATGTGTAATATCGAGCGCGTTGTTTTGTGGGGCCTTCCACTGTCGTTTTGTGCTCCTGTTCAATGTGCGGGGCGAGCAGGGCGAGATCTAAACAAGCTCAGAGAAGGTATATTGATTGTATCTCCAAGCGTATTGAAGGATGGTGTCACTGCACATGAAGTTAGTGAAACCGTCGCTTTGTCTGGGCAACAATCAGAGGTGACAAACCTTAATGAAGAAGATCTTGTGGCTGAGGTTCAGAACATGGAGGAACAGGTCACAGCTGAAGGTGTCACCCTTGGCTGTAGTCCTATGCCTTATTTTCTGGAAGAATGCACTTTATTCATTTCCATAGGGAGTGCAATTGGCCACTGTGGATTAATCCACAAACCTTTTGTCTGATGCAAAACCATATATAAGAATGAGTCTTTCTATTGATTTCAGTTTATTATATCAATGAAATGTAGATTGTGCTTCTCTATGTCCAAATATGTGTCAACAATTCACAGTTTTAATTCTGAGGAGATATTTATGTCCTACAGCTTTGTTTCTCCCAGAAAGAACCTCTCAAATTTGAGAAAATACATATTTGATAATGTTCTGACACTCCTAGATAGTTTCCCTCTGTCAATTGTAGCCAGAATAGCTGGATGCGACATATCCATTTCGGATGACCTTGGGCTTTTTGATGCCTTTGGTACACAATTGTCAACAATGCACAGTTTTCATTCTGAGGAGATATTTACGCTCTATGGCTGTGTTCCTCCTAGAAACAACCTCTGAAACCTCACCAAATATATACTTGATAATGTTCAGATCACTTCAGATAGTTTCCCTCTGTCCAATCTGACCGAAATAGTTGGATGTGATGAACCATTTTTGGATGATGTTGGGCCTTAGACGCCATTGGTACACAAATGTAAACAAATTCAATTCAACTTGAAAAAAGTCCTCTGCCACATGATGTACAGACGTACAGGG
>NW_001889903.1:547026-554558 GCF_000143565.1 Laccaria bicolor S238N-H82
GGTCGTGGCCCTGCTCGTCTGTTGTCTGCTTTGTGCTCGTCCATCGTAGTCGTGATCGTCCATTGAGTCCTTCGTGCTCGTCTGTCGTGGCTGTTGTCATCAATAGAGGACAACAACATCTGTCATCATCGTTTGTCAGAGCAAGCAGTGGGGAGGAGAGGGCCATACACTTACTTACCTGGGCTCAGCTCCTGCACTGCGAAGCGTACATTTTGCTGTAGTCGTGTTCAATGATGACGAACGTTGTTCGTCGTCTGGTTGCCACGTCCCTGTCGGCGACGTGGCAGCTGGGTTGTCTGTGACTTTGGGAATGGAGGGGAGCGGTTATGTGCTCAGCGCCATTTGGTGGGGGTTGATGCATGGGTTGCGGTTGGTGCTGCTGCTGGATTGGAGGCATGACTGTTGGATGGATGGGTTAGTACTGGAGAGTGAGTGATGGGATGGTGTCGTTGTGGACAGTTTGATTGTGGTGGTGGTGGGCGGTTGCCATTATTGTGGATGGTGATGATGGTGGAGCATCATCGTAGGCGGGTCTTGGCAGCATGGGCATCATCGTCCTGAAGTTGACGTGACATGTTAGTCATGAGTGAACGTGTATGATTAATGATGAACGCGATGAGCACAGTCAAAGCGTGCTCGTGTGTTTCATGCGAGCGTATCTGGTAATTGATGGTGGGCGGTCGCCAGTCGTTTGTGTGGTGATGATCATGGGCGCTCATCACAATCCGTAGGTGGTGGGCACTGGTGGCCATTGTGGTGGTAGTGGTGGGCGGTCACTGTCCATGGTGGATGGTGGTGAATCGTCGTTGGTGGACGGTGGAAAATCGTCATTGCCGTCCCTCTTTGTGGGTCTTGGTATCGCCGTCGACATGGCACGCCTGGATAGACCGTTGGTGTGCCACGTCAGGGGTTTAGTGGTGGTGTCGTCGGCATGGATAATCTGATTAGGTACGACGGGGTGCTCCTAAAGGATAAGCAAACACACCAGGAATCATAGATGTCGCATCATTCCATCTCCTCAATTTTCGATTTCGTCCCCTCTTATCTTTTCAACGGATAGGAGGAAACCTGCAGTGCGCCTTGAAGGGTTGTATTCGCTGGCTGAGGGAGGTGAGAACGACTTTGTGGTCGTAATAGTGGGTGTTTGGGCATTGTTGGCCAGAGGACGGGGGTTGAACGTTGAACGTTGAACGTTAAAAGGTTGAACGTTGATGGATCGAACTGGAAGGGTGACTGGGCAATGTTGTGTGATCCGGCGTCGTATGAGACGGATTGCAGGAGGACTCTGTGCGGCGGGTGGCAAATCAGGCGATGAGAGTGCGGCAACTGATACTAATAGAGAGTATGAGCTACAGTATTGAGAATGGGACCAACAGCGGACCAAACGTGTGTAGGGCGCGAAGACGAGAGGACGTTGTTGACCGAGACGGACATACGTGGCATCCTCAACCACGTATCAACAGCGCTCAGAAAACGCCGAGCGCTGACGGCGAGCTGCACAAGTCCCTCCTGCGTTCGTTATTGAGAGGAAAAAAATATAGGAAAATGTATTTAGAGGTTCTGAGGACTATGATTAACATTCAAGATAGGTAGCAGTATGTATTCATTGGGCAGGGAGTAAAAGTCGTAAGAATTCCAATCTCACACTTGAGATTCCGGCACTTTCAATTGCTTTATTGTGACCCTCTGCACCTATCCCATCCACCTGTATCTCCACAATCTTCTGATTTCTGTAAAACTTTGGGACCACATTCAGTCTTTCATTCTGAAAATATCTATGGAGTTTTATGGCCATTGGATGGTTTAAGTGGACACAGTATAGTTAAAGTCTGAAGAAACACACTCTATTCAATGGCTTTCACAACAAAACCTTCATTATCAAAGTGAATACAGTACTCAGAAATTTTATATGAACACCCACCTTTAGCTAAGAAGAGATAAATCAGATTCCCTCAAAATTAGGCAAGCAGAGCAAGATTTCCCAACACAATTCTATGTTTTGAAACCCTCCTAAAAATTACAAAGTTGGAACAAGACTTTTAGGTGTGTTCTTTCACTCATAATTTGACACTGCCTGTCCTAGTACTCTTTTACTTATGCACTGAATTCTGGTAGGCTATATCTGGCATGTATTAACCTCCAGGTTGCTGGAATGATATGTTTTTGACATTCAAAGACAAAGATACTCCTTCCTCTGGAATTTTTAGCCAACTACTGATAAGAGAGCAAGCCCAATGTTGTAAATTAAACATAATGATATGTATTACCAATGTCAGTGTAGTGTTCCCTTCCTCTCCTGGCTCAATTTCAGTTGTTTTTCCGATGTTTTTTTGAACTTTGCATCTATTTGTCTACAGCTTCAAACGTGTCATCCAAGTTCACCATGTCGCATCCATCCACTTGTGAGGTCGCCGTAAATGTAAAACATGATAGATTGGATTCTGTTCTACTTTAAGAGTACTAAAATGTGTATTTTTCATTAGATACAAATGTAAAGGATGAATAACCATGTCTATTGAAGATCTGGCACGAGGAGGGCAGCTATTTGTACTTGCTTAGCAACACCTTTGGGAACGTCATCCAGCTGGAACCTGAGCCATCCAGCTGAAAAGCTGCTGATTTGAAATACAAAATACATACTATATGATGGAAACCAGTTGCAACCGAAGAAATATGAAGTTAGTTCTGTCAATAACTTGAATGACATCCTTCAAAGGACACTTTCATGAATCTCCTCTCAGGAGCTACTTTTGTTGACATTTGTTCGTTACTTAGAAGGATCAAAGAACAAAAGGTCATCCGGAACATGACTTGTGCATCCATCATCTCCACACCTCTGATTGAGACGGAAATTTTTTGAAAAAATCGGAAATATATTTCTACATTACTTGGTAGCTTTGAGTAGTTGTAACACAAGTTTTGATGGAGAAAACTGAGAATCATTACAATTGGAATATTCTGGTGAAATGCAGCTTTTCTAGAAGAATTATGACATGGAAAAACATATGTGGATGCTCTTTTGGCAAGAAAAACATACACAGAATACAAGAAAATATGCCAGTCAACAATGCTGATCCAGGATGTACCATTTCTAAGAATTTTGAATCATAAAACATATCTGAGCTATATTTAGATCTATCCAACATTCTGGATCCCTAGAAAAAACATATTTGGATGCTCTTTAGGCAAAAACAAAACATCCACAGAATACAGAAAAACATGCCAGTCATCAATGCTGATCCAGGATGTGACATTTTTGAATCATCAAACATATCTGAGCTATATTTAGATTTGTAATAAATTACAAACATTCTGGATTTCATATCTGGATGCTCTTTAGGTAGACAAAACATACAGAAAACATATCAGTGATCCAGAATATCCCATTTCTGAGAATTTGAAATCATGAAACACATGAGAGCTATATTTAGATTTGTAATAAATCACAAACATATCAGGCTAAAAATAGATGCTGTAGAACAGTATTATAAGCAGAAAACATATTCTGGGGGTATATTTTATTATACATGCAATGGTTTTTATTTTTGAAAGGCTTTTTTTCAAATATTCTGATGTTCCACAGCCCATGGCATTTTGGCCAAGTGGCCAATTGCACACCCTATGGAAATGAATAAGGTGGAACCTTCTAGGTCAATTTGGTCTAAAACTACAGCCTGGGCTGTGATCGTCCCTCGTGGTCCGTTTTTGTTGCCTCAACCTCGCCAGGGCTTGTTTGCTTGCTGACGTGGCGTTGCTGCGTTGTTGTTGATGTGGTTGTTGTTGGTGGTCAACAACATTTGTGGGTGGTGGTAGCCACAGGTGACCGTGGTGACGTGGCATGGGTGGGTAGCAGGCACGCGTTTACGAGGAGCAGGGATGTTGGTGGTGGTGGGAGGAGAGAGGGTTGTATTTGGACAAGCGTGAAAGCCGTTGCCAAACAAACCAGATTCCGGTTGCGCATTCCGTTTTTGCCAATCCGGGGACCATTCCGGTCACAATTCCGGAATGCCGAAATTCCGCCAGAATGGTAAAGCACTGGAATGAAGAAAATAGCAGGCCTCCCTGCTAAATTTCATTCCTCTGGAATCCACCGGAATCCGCAGGAATGACCGGAATCCTGCAGGAATTAGGGGGGCACTGATAAGACCTTGTCACATCCCTGGAAATTTAGAAAGCAATTTCCAAAATTATCAAAGGGAAATGTACCATGCTGATGGCGTCAGTGCAAAACAAGATGCTTATCTCTCCCTTCTCAAGTAACGACTCCAACTCATGCTTTCGTTTTTCGCCCACATAGGCCCCCTCCATCACTTCTCCCTGTCTTCCCCCCCTCCCTTAAATATTGAGAATAGTAAAAATAAATTGTGTAGTCTATTTAATACATTTCAATTTTTCTTGCTCAGCTATGACTCATGAATATAGAAACCATGATTACCTGATGTGGACTTAGAATTATTTCATAAAGTCATTCCATGTGGATTCCATATGGAGTCCATATGGATTCCACCCTTAAAATGGTATAGAACATATAGAATAGAGTATGGATTCCATGTGGAAAAAGTATGGAATCCATCTGGGGAAAGTATGGCATCCATCCCCCATTCCATGGAATCCATCCCCCACTCCATGGAATCCATCTGGAATTTGTGCAGTCCACCTCCCATTCCATCCATTCCATATGGAATAACCTGGGGAGGGTAAAGTACTGGCCCAGTCCCTGGCACAATCCGCTGCATCTTCGGCGGTTGTTCTCTGATTCCAATACACAAGGGTTATCGGAATGTGCTAGGGTTTCTTGGCAGTTGGTGGAATCAAAAAGCATATGTCGCCCTTTGTTTCTTCAGAATGCTTCATCTTCCGGACTGATAATGCCATGTTAGGCCGTGCATTGGTCAATTGCACCATCTTGGTATCACTTCCAAGCTGCAATTTATGCCGTACGTCATTGAGAACATGACAGGGAAGCGTTGCTGATGCCACGACAAATGGAACATTTTTAGGAAACCGACCACGAAGCACACCAAGGCCAGCATAGTCTGGACAAAAGCTCCTGCCCCACAAACTTATACAGTGTGCTTCATAGACGCAGACAGCGCAAAGTGCGCTTGAAAACTGGTCCTTCGACAAAACGGCGGTCCGAAAGTCTGCGGAAGTCACGATCTCAGGTGAAATGATGACCTGCCGGAATTTCTCAGCAGCAATATCCTTTCCAAAGTAAGTCACTTTGTTTTTGAATGAAAATATGACACTTACTGCATATAATTTATCAGAACCCACACGAGATAATGTCTCCTTGCATACGGCAACTGTAGCAATGCCCGCCATGTCTGCCTAGATATTTTAGAAGATCACAGCAAAATGTGAGCACCAATACGGTGACCTATAGATCTCTTCACACTTACCTGATTTATCATCAGTTCAGTGAGAGGCGAAATGGTGAGGACAATACTATCCTCATCAAGCAGCAATGGCAAGGAAAAGCATAACGTTTTCCCACTTCCAGTCCCCACATCAATGACAACATCCTGCCCACACAATATCGCTTTGGACACATCTAATTGCCATGAAAATGGCTTTTTATGCCACTGAAATTAGTCCATACCAAGGGAAGTGTAACACAACTACATAATGTAAAAGAATACACAAATACATTTGAGGTACAATAGATTCTTAGAAAGAACCAGAAAAATGAACCAACCTTCATTCTTTTTGCACTCAACTGTATCTAAGTTTGTTGCTGTAAGTTTTGAGTATCAAAGGACTCATGAACACGTTGCGAGCACTTGAATTGAGGATGTGTTAAGGAGAGTTTCCTCATTGAGACAATAATCGGAGTCCGAAATTTTGTCAGTTGCATCACAATTAGTGTTTAAAGGTTCAGTCCATAGGACCGCAAAAAACCGGTGGACCGAGCTGAACCGGTCCATGGTCCAGTCTTTTTTTCGGTTGCAGTTGCCCCAATTTGGGGTTGGTCTGGTTGCCGGTTGCCTCATTTCGAAAATCTTTTAAAACCGTTCAAAGACCGGTTTTAATCGGTTGCAACCGGTTAAACGGTCACGTGCGTTACATAGCTTTGTAACCACGTTTATTGCCTTTTATTGGGTTTTTGTTTCATCAAAAACGGTCAAGAATTGAGAAAGATATAACCAAATCCATATTTTACCCAAGTCTCTATGAGATGTAATTCGGTTTCAGTCCTAGCTATGTCAAATCTTCATTAAACCTCTTGAAAATTGGTAGAATGACGGGTATTTATATGCTTTACTATTTTATATAACCTGTTTATTTTTCAGAGTAATAATGGTTGAGATACAAATGGTTTATATTGGTATAATAAATTATACACAAAAAAACCGGTCTGGATCGGTCTGAACCAGTATCATGGACTGCAAAAGACCGGTCCTAGGGGGTTCGGTTCGGTTCCCTCAATATCTGGGTCGGTCCTGGACCGGTTGCGGTCCACGGTTGCGCGTTTTCGGGGCAAAAAACCGGACTGAACTGAACCTTTACACACTAATCACGATCAATCCCTTCCAGACGTTATGGTGAGTAATACAATCCCAATAACGGCTGGTGTCGAGACTATTCCAAAGGGTACTTTTGTGATTTTCCGCTTGAAAACAGCCTTTGTTGACAATTGTTTGTTACCCCAAAGCCCCGAAGAAGAAAAGGTCATCTGGAACATGACTTGTGCATCCATCATCTCCACACCTCTGATTGAGGTGGAATTTTTTTGAAAAAATCGAAAATATATTTCTACATCACCTGGCAGCTCTAAGTAGCTGTAACATAAGATTTGATGAAGAAAAATGAGAATTATCACAAATGGAATATTCTGGTGAAATGCAGCTTTTTCAGAAGGATTTTGACATGGAAAAAACATATCTGGATGCTCTTTTGGCAAAAGAACCATACACAGAATACAGGAAAACATACCTGTCATCAATGCTGATCCAGAATGTACCATTTCTAATCATAAAACATATCTGAGATATATTTAGATTTGTGATAAATCACAAACATTCTGGATCCCAAGAAAAACATATCTGGATGCTCTTCGGACAAACAAAACATACAAAAAAACATATCAGTCATCAATACTGATCCAGGATATACCATTTCTAAGAATTTTCAACATCTGAGCTAAATATTCATATTAAAGCAGAAACATTCAGAAAACATGGAAAGCTAAAAATACAGTTGAGTGCAAAAAGAATGAAGGTTGGTTCATTTTTCTGGTTCTTTCTAAGAATCTATTGTACCTCAAATGTATTTGTGTATTCTTTTACATTATGTAGGTGTGTTACACTTCCCTTGGTATGGACTAATTTCAGTGAAAGCTGGAGCCTTGAGAAGGTTTTTATTCTGGAGGCCATTTTTGGCATCTGAAAAAAAAAATATGCGCTAACTGGAGAGGTAGCCAGAACATACCTCTGGTCAACCTGAATGAGCCTATCAAAGAATTAGTTAAAAATACTGAGCAGTTATGCTTGTAGAGCCTCCAGAAAATGGTCATTTCGTGCTATTATGGT
>NW_001889903.1:555131-564897 GCF_000143565.1 Laccaria bicolor S238N-H82
CCAAAGCTTCTACAGACCTAACTGCTCATTATTTTTGACTAATTCTTTGATAGGCTCATTCAGGTTGACCAGAGGTATGTTCTGGCTACCTCTCCAGTTAGCGCATATTTTTTTTTTCAGATGCCAAAAATGGCCTCCAGAATAAAAACCTTCTCAAGGCTCCAGCTTTCACTGAAATTAGTCCATACCAAGGGAAGTGTAACACACCTACATAATGTAAAAGAATACACAAATACATTTGAGGTACAATAGATTCTTAGAAAGAACCAGAAAAATGAACCAACCTTCATTCTTTTTGCACTCAACTGTAGATGCTATAAAACCATATTATGAGCAGAAAACCTATTCTAGGGGTATATTTTATTCTAGGTGGTTTTTTAAAATTCAATTTATGGTCCTATTACAAGAGGTAATGAGGATCCACAGGAATATGCCATTTGAGATTTCAGGTAGATGCAGGCCATATGGAAACCAGCCACCTGGATTAATCCAGGGTTAAATGGTCAAAAACTACAGCCTGGGCTGGCGAATGAGGGAGTCAAGGCGCCTCAAACCTGCAACAGAAGAATATAGCGTGGAAGCCATAGTTGGCCATCATCGAAAGCATCATGGCATGCAATGGCTAGTGCGTTGGGAAGGGTATGGGCCCCAATTCGACACTTGGGAGCCTACAATCTCTCTAAAAAACGCACCTCTTGTGCTCAACAGGTACAAGATGGCCCACGGTTTGTAATTCCCCCAGGGCTGAGGGTTAGTCGCAGCTGGTACTGTTGAGTTTGGCGCCCTCAGCGTGGTCAGTAGTATTTATGATTAGTTAATTTTCTACATTCCAGCCAGACCAGTAGGCCATATTCATTTTTAGATATTTCTTTTTCTTTTTCTTTTCTTTTCTGATCTTTCCCTTTATCCTTTAGTTCCTTTTCTCTTGTTCTTCTTGCTTTCTTTCCTTTCCCCTCCTCGCCCCTCCTTTCTCGGAACTAGCCTGAGGCAAGGACATCCTGCCTAGGGCATTGTGTGAGGTCAGTCACCATCGATGGATTTCCATCCTTGGTGAACAATCATGGATCTCTTATTCCCAGATGGGCCAGACGACACTCCATCACTCGAATTCCAGACGATTGGTCAGACCGGCTGGGTAGCCTTCAATACTCCCACTTCCGCAATACCTATCAAGGCAATGGAGTATAAGAATCAGAGAGGGCATGATCATAGGTCGAAAGGGCCAACAGGTGTGTATTTAGATATGGAATGGGGACTCGATCTTGACTGGTATGATTGCAACGCTAGTTGGCATCCCTACATTCCTCTGAAACCCGAGGGCGCTGATAAATTAGTCATCAGTAAAACTGGTGTCAACTGGTTCTTTGACTTCGACATGTCCACACCATGGGAACAACTTGCCACTGGCGTATTCATCATCCCAACTGAAGTGTGCGAATTGATCGACAAGGACCTTTTGCACTTATCAGGATGTATTGAGGAAATCGCTACCAATCATCCATTCCCTCCTGACTCTGCCTGACCTCCCTACCACGACTTAGGCCTTCTCCTCCATGTGTTCAATTCTAACGAGGAGTTACAAGCTGTGGGATGTACGGCCAAGAGGACTGCAGTCGACTATCTTGGATTCTTGTCCTGGTGGACAGCCTCGATTTCAAGATGGGATGCCAAGTTAGATCAGCATATTGTCACCTACTTCACAGGCATTCAGTTGCACTGATTCCACAAAATGAGGAGTTCTTGTCAATCTAGAGCGAGACTGGCGTCACATTAACATTCCAAATTTCATTCAACACCGAGTCCCCTTCGCTTACCACTGGAGCCTGGCACTCACCACATCACCACACTTCCCAGTTCTGTCGCCGATGGTACTAAGGGTGTTCCTTCAACAACGAATGGAAACACAAGAGGATCTCCCTTGTCTGTCACTCAACAGTCTCGACGACCAAATGGAAGTCATATGGAAATTTGATCAGTTTTTCCAGGAAGTCTGTAGTGAGGGACACCCTGACCCAAATGTTGAGTTCGATGACAATTGGAAGTACTACGTCATGGACTTCCAAGGGTGGTCCCATCACAGAAGAGTACTATGTTCGCTTTGGTTCCAGTGTGGGTCATGAGATCGATAGTACTATAGTTCTATTCCACCGCTGGGAGCTCCTGGATAACTTCGCCACTTCAATGCAACCGACGGAGTCGATGGAGGTTGAAGGCAGTATCAGCATGGTACAAGGTTCTCTGGAGATTAGGGAACTCCATAGGTCGAAACATGCGCCTGGACACAATGCAGTTTACGACTGGGACGGGCATTCCAGCTTTCCATGGAACTCATCTCAGCTCCCTCACAGCCATACGCGCCATCACCATGGATGACGACAGGCCAACGCTTCCTTGGTCAGTCATTGATGGCTGACCCAAATGGCTAACGCGGGTAACCAGTCAGATGGGGGTAGCCAGTCAGAATTACATTCCACCCCTAGCTATTCATCAAGGGAGCAAGCATCTTGTTCAAGCTCCCATGCTGGCACCAGGAATCGGTCTGCGTCTCCAGGACCGCACAGCTATAGGTCTCGCAGAGGAACTTCTCCATCCCTTCGTTGGCAGACTGTAGAGAACCTCGTGGAAACGGGGGCGATCATCACATACATTGGATCAGTATGGGAGGCGCCTGTTGGGCTAGAATGGAACACTACCTTTTACCAGGAGAGCATCATTCTCTTCCCTGACACTCAGATGCTGACGCGATTAAAGTACTGGGCCATAACAGATGAGGGAATTTCACATGTGCGTCACCTCCTAGACCTCGCCATTGCTCGCAACATGTGTTTCACCATGGCCACAAGGATTGGCGACCTAAAGTCATTCAGGCCTGTCATGACTCCAGACTTAGCTGAGCTTACGAGAAGGACATATGAAGCAGGGTTTCAAGAGGAGCATCTGAAGGACTCCAATGGTGGTGCCGCTTTTCGAGACCAGTACATGGGCAAGCTGGTGGATATCCTTCACCGCCCTCACGCACGTGCGCTTATTAGCCTAGGGGGGCCAACGGCTTGGATCGCAAAATGCTACAGCGGTTCAGCATTAGTACAACGATTCATGGATGGACCGTCCACCCAAGTAACTGTGCATCACAGGGGAATGGTCACCTCGTACCCATTCTTCGACGACCCCTTGTTTCACGATCAGATGTCAGCGCAGGAAGAAAATCTTGTTCATGGATTTGTATCTGCAGAGAATTCCGACCATCATAGGTGGCTCTTCCCAATGATGGAGATCATGGAGGACTTCTGCGACCACTGGAGTGGGGAATGGACGGAGGGCTGTGATCTCATCTTCCATAACATAGCCAAAGCACTCGAACGTGGGACAGTGAAACCTTTAACACACAAAGGCTGGAAGTCGTATTTGCACAGTACAAACCACGGCACACATCGACCACCTGCAGTTCTCAACTCAACACATTTTGCAAAGGTGGATGACCTTTTGACGGCATTCCCTGACCCTTGGCATGGGAAGTGCATAGCCGACATCTCCATCCCTGCATGTTTCGATTCCTTAAGTGGGAATTAGGGGGGCTTTGTAACGGATGTCCTACCAGTGATAATCCCCACTTCACAAATTCCAGAGAGCATTCACTATGGGCGTACTTTTACTTTACTTTTATCATTACATGTGTGACACTCGCTCACATAAGCATGTGATTCAACTCGTATTACATACTTCTAGTCACACGGATGTAACATTACCTTTTTCTATCTTTCAAACCACCAATATGTATACTCTGTGTTAGGAATCACATCATATCGCATTCCCCCTGAAGTATAGTAAGTGCTTTGAGTTTAGTAAAGCCACTGAATACTCTCTTTGAGGTGTTCGGGAATCATACGAACATCATCTGCTCTCTCTCTCCCTCTTACTACTTTCTTGAGGATTTCCTGAGAAAGTGCAGAGATTGTGCAATGGATATCTGAAGCGTCAACAATCTCCACTATGTAACTGTGAGATTAGACCGTAACTGATGTTTGATCACACACCATTGTAATCCCTGTAACTCCGTGTCCACCAGATCACCTGTCATTGGTCTAGAAATCCCACTCCCTTTCCCTAGCTCACAGAACACCTATTACAGATGCCATGCAGGTGTTCCAATTATTTGGTTTGTGCAGAAACATGGCGCAAACAGTTTATTGAATTTGTCAACAGTTGCCACCTTCTTCTTGGCAGTGACTGCTATGACTAATAACTATGCAGTTTTCTTACCAGCTGGAACACAACACTGTCTCTGATGCTGTCCACTCTATGTGGTTTGCATCAATGGTCTTTAGCATTGCAACAGCTGTTAATAGCCTCCTGAGGCTCACATGGAAACAAGCAATGTAGTGAGTCCATTTTGCCACCCAGCCTGAATGAGATCTTTGGTTGCTTGCCAGGCCCATGTTAGCTGCTCACCAGGGGATCAGGTGCCCTGGTGGGTTTTGATTTGGATTAAATGATCTCCCCTCATGTTCCTTGTCCTGTCAGCTGCCTGTTTCTCCATTGGACTCTGCTGTTTTGCTTATGCTTCACATCAGGTAAGCATTACTGTTATACTGATTTTAACTCTTCTCAATCAACATTTGATGGCTTTGCAGTCCTTCATAACAGCTACTCTTGCAACTGTGCTTACTACCATTACCTCATTCAGCCTCACAGCTGTCTCTGCATGGTTTGCATCAGAACACTAGACATTCACTTGACATCGTGGCTAGAAATGGCTCAGTGATGTGCTTATTGAGAGCATAGAACAGTTTGTGCAGACCCCAGTGGTGGGCTGGATTCAAATGGTCATTAAATTTCTGAGTCACAACATTGAGAAGACCTGGGCAGTGCTCTTGTCACTCTACAAATGGCTCAGGAACATTTTCTCCTTGAGCAAATTAAACAACGAAGGCAACAATTTGGAAGCTAATGGTGTGCCTACTACTAGCAACAGCAGCCCTAATCATCTTCCCTCCCACTTGGAGCCATCAAACCCTATCAAACTTGGGATGTCTAGCATTTCCCTGCCAGAGTTGACAGAATCCCTGAAGCCCACCCACATCATACCACCATCTGCACCCCTAAACCCCCCCATAGAGAAAGACAGCCCCTCACCTGAAGCATCCCCAATTAGCCCCAGGAAGCAGTTGTGGCAAAAGGCCTTCCAAAACATGAAGATGCAGAATCACCTGTCTGCCTTAACATCTGCCTTGAGAGACACAGCTCAACCATACAGGTGAAGGACAACATCTTCTGGTTATCCTGGACCTTATGACAGGAAGAAGGCCATCATTGAGTCTGTCACTGCTCTCAAATCCTGGATATCAACATTGGTACCAAAGCTTGCAGCTCTAGAAGCTACTCAAGATTTGGCTGAACACAACACACTTGTGCATCACTTAGAGTTCTCTCCTGATGGGAGATTCTTAGCCTCCTCAAGGTGAGGTTCACTCAAGTGTTTGAGGATTATGATCAATAACTGATTGTTTTTCTTAAAGCTGGGATAAGACTTCAACATTCTTCTGAGTTGGTGTGCATTTTCTTTCAATCCATCTTTGCAGCAAGTATCTGATTCCAATCTGCCTGTCAGAACCCTTTTATCTCCCACTGTACCCTTGCACACCTGCAGGGCTTTGTCAGCCATTCATTTCATCGTGTTGACTTGGAATTATCTTACCTGCTTCAGGTCTCCAACATGAAACTCATTGTTGATGAAAATGGCACAAGGTATCAATGTATGGACTGAGGTAAGTTGACAAAGGCACTATAACAGATCTTGTCGACATTCTCACCTTTGAGCCATTGTATAACAGGATAGGGTCTGTGTGAAAACTATGGTGAGTTTTTCTCTGAGTTGTGTTTACAATGTGTTCTCAAGTAACCTTGACATCTAGAATACTAATAGCAAAGTTTGTCCATTTTTCAGCTCCAGGTCTGCATTTTCACTGACCTTCTCTACTTATGTCAGGTATTAGATAATTATGATTTTGGCCACATGAAAGTTCATGATGTTGCAATTATGCTGGATTCCCTTCAAGTGTTGGGCATGAGACAAAGGAAAGAAGTGAAAATGCTCAAATTTTTCTGAGTGTGTTATAGATATAATGCATTTCTATTTTTGCCCTACTGCCATCATTTATGCAAATGACCATAAAATGAAAAAGCATAGAAATACTATAAATTTAGTGCACATACAGGTTAAAATGCAAGGAATTGTCCCACATTGACCAGTTGTTCAACTTCCAGTAGCATTTTGATAGACTATCTATCAAGAAGATAGGCTGTACTCTATTCTGTTTCAACACACTGATTCATGGTTATCATTAAAGAGAGGTCTTTCTTTCCGTTGTACAGAACAATCCATTGAGAATTTTGATTTTATCAAGTCCACAATGCTGTAGGGTGGTATTCTCAGCAACCAGTACTTCACCTACCCCTCAATAAGAAGAAACTGAAACTGAGCAGCAGTGTATACATCACTCAATTATAGAGATGTTGGAGAAATCATAGGTATAGAGGATGTATCAACCACTAAGGGGAATGGAGATGGTGAATAAGAAGGAATAGAGCAGAAAACTACACATACAAAACTTGACATTTTGCACAAAAACAAGCCTATTAGGAGTTGGATAGTGTTATCTCCTTCTACACATTGAAGATGAATATCAGGTGAGAAGTGAAAGCAAGAAAGAAAGAAAGAAAGAAAGCTTACCCTCTAAAAATAGGATGAAAGATTCTAAGATGAAAAAAAGGAGTTGACTTGCCCACTATATCTAAAATAAGGGATCCAGTGAAATAATGCAGATAAATTCATACTTTCTAATAAAAGGAAGAGTTGAAAGTGGAAAGCTGGAAACAGATTGAAGACATACAAGCTACAAAACATGAGCATTCTTGTATAACAGGAAGTAAAAACATACAATCTGAGTCAAAAAAAGCATATATCAAAGAGATAGAAATGATAGTAAATAGGCAACCTACTGTCTAGAAGAAAGGAAAGCTGAGAAGTTATAAAATTGGTCTATTTGGTGCTGAAATTTTACTGACCTCCTTGAAAATTATTGATTGAGAATTAATTACCTGAGAAAGAACAATGATTGAATACATGTAGATTAAAAAATGAAGGCTAACAAATAAAACTTACAAGATATAAAGAAGAGACCACATACTTTCTATAAATGCAAGAAATGAGTGCAAGAAAGGGGTGAGTGGAATTGATTGGAATAAGAATATAGACAACACACTGACTGAAAAGGAAATGTCAACAATGGATTACTCGAAACATATACAGTGAAAAACAAACAACTTACATACTAAGAAAGATAATGTGTGACAAGAGTAACTCATGACCAAGAGGAAGGCAGCTCACCCCCTGAGGAGTAAGCACCAAAATATTGTTATCAGAATTAGTCACAATAAAAAGCAGGCTAACTCACATTCTGAAACAAAACAGGCCAGTGTCACCAGAAGAGTGCACATTGAAAACCAGCCAACTCACCCTCTAAAAGAAGACAGGCCAGTGTCACCAGAAGAGTGCACATCAAAGAACAGGCTAACTCACCTCCTGAAACAAGACAGGCCACAGTTTGTGTCACCAGAAGAGTGCACATTAAAAACCAGGCCAACTCACCCTCTGAAACAAGACAGGCCACAGTTTGTGTCACCAGAAGAGTGCACATCAAAAAACAGGCCAACTCACATACTGAAAGAAGACAGGCAAGTATCACCAGAAGAGTGCACATCAAAAAACAGGCCAACTCACATACTGAAACAAGACAGGCCAGTGTCACCAGAAGAGTGCACATCAAAAAACAGGCCAACTCACCCTCTGAAACAAGACAGGCCAGTGTCACCAGAAGAGTGCACATTAGAAACCAGGCCAACTCACCTCCTGAAACAAGACAGGCCACAGTTTGTGTCACCAGAAGAGTGCACATTGAAAACCAGGCCAACTCACCCTCTGAAACAAGACAGGCCAGTGTCACCAGAAGAGTGCACATCAAAAAACAGGCCAACTCACCTCCTGAAACAAGACAGGCCACAGTTTGTGTTACCAGAAGAGTGCACATTAAAAACCAGGCCAACTCACATACTGAAACAAGACAGGCCAGTGTCACCAGAAGAGTGCACATCAAAAAACAGGCCAACTCACCTCCTGAAACAAGACAGGCCACAGTTTGTGTCACCAGAAGAGTGCACATTAAAAACAGGCCAACTCACATCCTGAAAGAAGACAGGCACAGTTTGTGTCACCAGAAGAGTGCACATCAAAAAACAGGCCAACTCACATTCTGAAACAAGACAGGCCAGTTGTCACCAGAAGAGTGCACATTAGAAACCAGGCCAACTCACCCTCTGAAAGAAGACAGGCCAGTGTTACCAGAAGAGTGCACATCGAAAACCAGGCCAACTCACCCTCTGAAAGAAGACAGGTCAGTGTCACCAGAAGAGTGCACATTGAAAACCAGGCCAACTCACCCTCTGAAAGAAGACAGGCCAGTGTCACCAGAAGAGTGCACATCAAAAAACAGGCCAACTCACATTCTGAAACAAAACAGGCCAGTGTCACCAGAAGAGTGCACATTAAGAAACCAGGCCAACTCACCAGCTAAAAGAAGACAGGCCAGTGTCACCAGAAGAGTGCACATTGAAAACCAGGCCAACTCACATTCTGAAACAAGACAGGCCACATTTGTGTCACCAGAAGAGTGCACATTAGAAACCAGGCCAACTCACCCTCTGAAAGAAGACAGGCCAGTGTCACCAGAAGAGTGCACATTGAAAACCAGGCCAACTCACCCTCTGAAAGAAGACAGGTCAGTGTCACCAGAAGAGTGCACATTGAAAACCAGGCCAACTCACCCTCTGAAAGAAGACAGGCCAGTGTCACCAGAAGAGTGCACATCAAAAAACAGGCCAACTCACATTCTGAAACAAAACAGGCCAGTGTCACCAGAAGAGTGCACATTAGAAACCAGGCCAACTCACCAGCTAAAAGAAGACAGGCCAGTGTCACCAGAAGAGTGCACATTGAAAACCAGGCCAACTCACCCTCTGAAACAAGACAGGCCAGTGTTACCAGAAGAGTGCACATTAGAAACAACCAGGCCAACTCACTTTCTGTAAAATAATAGCCAGAGCATGTATCTTTAGAAGAGTGCAGAGTAAAAGAACTGCCAACCCACTGCCTAAAAAAATAATGGCAAGAGTATGTGTTTTAGAAGTGTGCAAAGTAAAATGCAAGAAAGCTTACTTTCTGAAATAAGTCAAAGCATATAATAACAATGAGTTACCAGACAAGATAATAGTCAATAGAAGAACAACTTACCGACTAAGAAATGATAGTTTCATATAAAAAATTGAGTTAGCTTAAAATTATTTCATAAATTTTACAATTACTTACCCACTGAAAAACATGTTAGAGAGGCATACAGAGACAATGTGAATAGAGTATGTATTACCCTCTGGATTTATAAACAAGAACATTAGTTATATAAGTAGTAGAATCAACAGTTCATACTTACTTCCTGAAACAAATGGACAGCTGATGATAAGATGTGCCATATTATGCAGAATAATTGCTCACAAACTAATAACAACCATTAGAATTTTTAAAGGTCAAACAATTTGTACACATACATTCTGCAAAAAAAAAACAAGAAAGCTCAAATTCTGTTTTTGTACAATGATTATTTTGTTTTTGCCCCCTGTGCTTTGTTAACAGCAATAAAATATTAACATCTCTTCA
>NW_001889903.1:581657-582850 GCF_000143565.1 Laccaria bicolor S238N-H82
CTGTTGGATGACTGCGATGGGATAGTTGTTGTTTTGGTTGAGGCTTAGAACACCCAAGTGCGCCACGCCTGCTCACATAGTAATTGGTTGATTGATCTCTTCAAGTCCGCACAACATGGGATGCCACGAGGTATTGCGATACCATCGGCGCCGCCCTGACCGGACAAAATCCTAAAACAGAAGAGAAAATCTTGAATAGGTACCCGCCCATCTATTCACCTATTGTCCATAAAAGTTCGCCTTTTGTGGTAACGGATATGCATAACAATGGGCTGGTTTGGTATTTGCCTGACATCCTTTCAGGAGCACGCCAGGTATGTGACTATGGCCGCTGGGTGTACAATCTCAAACCCTGTTCAGTTGCAGATCTGGAAGTTCCTCAAAATTCTTGAATCAGCTTTGAGGATAGACGACAAGGCTACTACTAACTGGAGGAATCATAAAATGCACTACAGGCCTGCAGAGCAATGTCAACAACTCAAGCCCGGGACTGTGAGTTTATCGCCAGCATGGTTCCAGCAAGGGCACGAGGTGTGAAATCTCTTTGGATCCATAAACAAAGTCTGAACGATCTGCAGTCTTCCCAGTTCAAGCTTGAAGTCAGCGCGCAAATGAAGCGTGGCGCCGTTGGGGCGCAGTGGAGCCTGGAAATGCAAGAGTCATCTGCTTTGATTGGCGCCATCCTGAGTATCATACATCCACAACTTTATGAGCAGGGAATGGAGGCACTCCGCCGCCTCGAGACAGAAAATGGGTTTGTGGATGATGAGGAAGAATTGTACACGGCGCTGAAGCATTGGACTCCCCCTTTCAGCGCCTTGTCAGTGATTAGCAACCGGTCAACACCAGTACACCGTGACACCAAAGGGCGGAATGAGTGGATTGATGTCCTAGTGCCTTTGGGAGAGAAAGACTCGACTGGAATCATGGATTTCCCGGGTTTAGGCATATCCATCAAGTACAACCCATCGACAATAGTTGGGGTTGCTGGCAAAGTGATCTCACATGGGGCAGTGTTTGAAGGGGGAGAAAGGGGGTGCATTTCATACTACATGCACAATAAAGTTCATGAGAGGTTAGGAGTTCCAGCAGGCACATGGATGAACACCAGTATATATGATTGCTAGCTGCCATTCGGCGAGCGCCATTACACAGTAACTTTGCCGTTGTGGCTAGTGCGCCTGCGCCGCCTG
>NW_001889903.1:583711-586285 GCF_000143565.1 Laccaria bicolor S238N-H82
CTCATGGCCTCTATGTCGTTTCGGAGCTGGTCTTGTTCCATGTGACGAAAAAAGAGGTGTTGGACCCACATCTGTGCGCCATGAACCTTTGCTGCTGCTGTGGCCGCATGCACTGGCAGAACTGGAATGCCAGCCTCATCGTCCTCGACTTCCATGTTGGGTTCACAGTATGGCTAAACAGTAGAAGGTATCAATAAAATCGATGGACAACAGATCAAGTGTGTAAATACCTGTCCCATGGCTTCGATCCACTTACAAAAAGCTTTTTCCTCCTCATCCGAATGCGCCTTCAATAGCTTTTTCTCATTCTCACCGCTGGCGCCCACAGAATTCCACCAGTCGGCCTCATATGTCGCTAGAATCGGCGCCTGGTCTTTGGGCCCGTATTGTGCTTTCAAAACCGCGGGACTGAGTGGTTTTACAATCCGTCTTGCAGGATTTGTTGTGTTCAATAAAGCAGGTGCCCATGGCGGTAGGTCAAGTACTCCACCCAAGCAGTACGCTTTCCCAACTTCCATGCAAAGACGGTTCTATAGATAGATTAAGATAGATCAAGATAGATGAACAGTGAACACCATGAGGACGAACAGTTTCATGCTGAATCCTCAATTTCCACCACTCTTGCCTCTCCTTGTCATCAATCCAGTTCACTTTGTCATCGGAGTATGCACTCCATGCCGCCTTGCATCAGGAGAAGAAGTGGTAGACGCGCCATTCCATTGCAGTGTCCATGATTCAAGTTGAGATTGGCACACAAAAATGAACAAGCTGGTCATGTGGTTTGGACACGTGATGGCCCACAGCTACTACATTGCCATCCCGCAATATGTTGCGCCCCAGTACGTCGCGCCTGCGGAGTATGTTGCGCCACAGTGTTGCGCTCACACAGTACACGGCGCCCACACAAGACATTGCACATAATGCTGCGCCACGCAGTACGTTGCGATCACACAGTACACCGCGCCCACACAGCGCATTTTGCCCACGCATTACGTTGTGCCCACCCAGGACAGGACGTTGCACCTGGTTGCTTGTGTATGAATTACATGACAAGTGGCTTGTAATAATGGTTGGACAATTGAAACCTGTTATCCGCATCGATGGCAAGCATATTCCACAGATCCTTCTGGCGTTCAGCATAGCAAACATGCCCAGGTTTTGCTTGGTCTGCTGCCATTTTTTGCCATGCACTCCACTTGTTCCCTGATACAAAAAGTATCTCGTCACCCATTCCATCTCATGTGACAACAGGTTGAATTCTTCTCTCCATCTGTGAAACCTGGCCCTGGCCCGAAGCCAATTGATGCGATGAACTAGAAAGGTAATCAATAATCTACTACTGAGGAGGGTATAGGGATGCTTTACACTCTACCATCCGTTCGTTGTCCTGCATATTGCCTGCCAAGTTGGAACTCCAAAACCAGGCTGGCTTTGCCCTACTTTGCCCTCGCGCATTCGGGTCTGCTACCGCAGTATTTGCCTTCATGTCCTCCTTCAAGAGCGGTTTATACTGGCGCCCTATCTTCTTCTCTGGGTCGCCCAATCTTGAAATGGCATCGATGGCATAGAAGTAAATCTGGCGATGATGATGAAGCGTTCGCCCAACAGCGTGCACCGTCGCCCATGCCCTTGTTTTCTTGACTTTACTTTTTTTGATTTTTCGAAGCTTTCTTCCATATTCAAAAGACAAATTCGCCAGTGACACTCGGATGCCTTGAAGAGCATCGTTCGCTTGCCCTTGGCGCAACTGATATTTTTTGGACAAAAAATGTTGTAATCCATGAGCCTGAAGGTGCTCTTCTCCCATGGCTGACAGCAAGGCTAGTTTCACATGTTCAACAGCTTCAGCCGCAGCAAGCGCCGCTGCCTGGGCTTGTGCAACCTTTGTGGCAGCGACCACCATGATATCAGGCGCGCTGCCACTGAAATTTGACTCGGCCAGATCATCGTCCATCTGCAGAACATCGTCCATATCAAACTCTTCACGAAGCAACAGCTGATTTTCATTTAATGCCGGGTTCCATGCTAAAAAGGTCATTCCCGTCTTGTTGAAAGCATCGATTCTCACTCTTAACCTTTCCCTCCTCTTAGCAATGTCAACTTTCTGCAGCATAGTTGGTTTTTTTCCAGTACGCCGAATGAGAAACCTTAGTTCAATCCTGTTTTAATGTAAGCCATTCCTCGTATGCATTGGCTCTGTCAGGGTCTTACTGTGTCTCCTCAATTTTGAGTCCTGTTGCAATCCAAGATGTTTGACCTGTACTGCCCATCGAAAGGCGCTCCTGGTCCATCAGCTTTAATTGGACTTGAGTGGTGGTGAGGGGGGCTGTAGTGTTGGTTAGTCTAGGTAAAATGGCATGAGCGCCAGGGGTGCTGGCACGGCGTCCATGAGCGCCAGGGATCCTGGAATGGCGCCCTCAATTTGTGTGCCACTCTTCCTGGAACGGTGCCTTCAATTTGGGCGCCACACTCTTGGCGGACTAGAGCCAATTCCACCAAAGTTGCATAGTAAGAGCTTACCTGGACAATTGGGTGGATTTCTTGGCGCCATAATATCCATCGCCTTCAAATTTC
>NW_001889903.1:587789-593759 GCF_000143565.1 Laccaria bicolor S238N-H82
TGGCAAGTGAGCTTGACCAGCCACCAGTTCAGGTCAGTGATCAGGGAATGTGGAGGATATTTCGTCAGGAATTCGTCACCATGGAAGGTGGAGGCAAAGTTAGAGAGAGAAGGCAGATGGGAGCGACCATCGAGGTAGACAAAAGCAATGTGACAAAGAGACCCATGGATCTTTTCAACATCACGCAGATGGCAAGGTCGACCATCGAAGTTGACAAGGAACTGGAGAACACGTTGATGAAATTTATTCCTTTTTCCCTCCGGCAAGCTGACGCGCTTCCGAGGGATGTCCCAGAGGAAACCGATAAAGGTGGTGACGAAGGAAAAACATTCATCACCCTTCTTGTCATGCCAAGGCACTCCCAATGAAGAAATGCAGCGAAGCATCTCATCGCGATCGTAGTCATAACAAAATTCGCCAGGGCATTCAGTAGCTGCGCTATGGAACCATAAAAGTACAACATGGACAATTGTCCTATGGGTCATAGGGCTACCCAAATGGGCCCAACACTCTGGACGTCACTATGGGGCCATGGGTGGGCCCAGTTCCTTAAAGACACCTAAGGGTGAATGTTGGGCCCAAATGTCAGGCCAAACCAAATCCTGCCAAATAGGCATTTGGCCCAATTATGGTCATTTGAGTGGGTTAACTTAGCCTAAGGATAGTTGTTGGGCCCAATATCGAGAGTCCCAATGGCTGTATGATGGGCCCAAAGTGTTGAGAAGCTGAAGAATTTTACCCGGTTTTTTGGCACTGGACTCCCAGTATTTTAGCGGAACTTGCGGTGGGTCGGAACTTTCGGGTTGAGTGGAACTTTCGGGTTGAGCGGGAATTGTGGGGTTTGGTGGAACACAAGGATATTGTTTATCAATTCAAACATCCACAGGACATCCAAAAAACAACCCCGGAATGATTTAACTATGAAAAGGGCATCCAAACACAACCCTGCATGACATTAATTGGGGACATCTGAAAAGCATCCTGGATGTCCACATAAATGTTCTGGAAAAATGCGAAATGGCTGGAACATTAATTGGAATATACACAGAACATCCAAAAAGGACTCTGGATGTCTGCATAAATGTTCCGCAGGACATGCGAAATGCCCGAACATTCATTCAGGACATCCGAAAAGCACCCTGAATGTCCACATAAATGTTCCGGAAAATTGCGAAATGCGCGGAACATTAATTAGAATACACAGGGACATCCGAAAAACAACCTGGATGTCCGCATAAATGCTCCGAAAAAAATGCGAAATGCCCGGAACATTAATTGGAATATATGCAGGACATCCAGAAATCGCACGAACATTAATTCAGGACATCCGAAAAGCACCCTGAATGTCCACATAAATGTTCCGGAAAATTGCGAAATGCGCGGAACATTAATTAGAATACACAGGACATCCGAAAAACAACCTGGATGTCCGCATAAATGCTCCGAAAAAAATGCGAAATGCCCGGAACATTAATTGGAATATATGCAGGACATCCACAAAGCGCACAAACATTGATTCAGGACATCCGAAAAGCATCCTGAATGTCCACATAAATGTTCCGGAAGATTGCGAAATGCCCGGAACATTAATTAGAATACACATGGGACATCCGAAAAACATCCTGGATGTCCGCATAAATGTTCCGAAAAAAATGCGAAATGCCCGGAACATTAATTGGAATATATGCAGGACATCCACAAAGCGCACGAACATTCATTCAGGACATCCGAAAAGCACCCTGAATGTCCACATAAATGTTCCGGAAAATTGCGAAATGCCCGGAACATTAATTAGAATACACATGGGACATCCGAAAAACATCCTGGATGTCCGCATAAATGTTCCGAAAAAAATGCGAAATGCCCGGAACATTAATTGGAATATATGCGGGACATCCACAAAGCGCACGAACATTCATTCAGGACATCCGAAAAGCACCCTGAATGTCCACATAAATGTTCCGGAAAAATGCGAAATGCCAAATGGGACATCTGAGAAACACCTGGATGTCCGCATAAATGTCCCGAAAAACATGCGAAATGCCCGGAATGTTATCGAAAAATATGCAGGACATCCAGAAAGCACACATACATTCATTCAGGACATCTGAAAAACACCCTGGATGTCCATATATATGTTCCGGAAAACTGCGAAATGCCCGGAACATTAATTTGAATGCACATGGGACATCCAAAAAACATCCTGGATGTCCGCATAAATGTTCCGAAAAAAATGCGAAATGCCCGGAATGTTAATTGGAAGATATGCGGGACATCCAGAAAGCACATGGTCATTGATTCAGGACATCTGAAAAGCACCCTGGATGACCATATAAATGTTCTGGAAAAATGCAAAATTCCCGGAACATTAATTAGAATACACATGGGACATCTGAAAAACATCCTGGATGTCCGGATAAATGTCCCGAAAAAAATGCGAAATGCCCGGAACATTAATTGGAATATACACAGGACATCCAAAAAGCACCTTGGATGTCCCGGAACATTAATTGGAATATATCTGTTAATTGGAATATACACAAGACATGCAAAAAGCACATGAACATTGATTCAGGACATCCGAATGGCACCCTGGATGTCCACGTAAATGTTCCAAAAAAATGCGGAATGCATGGAACACTAATTGGGACATCCGCAAAGCATTCTGGATGTCCACAATTGTCTGAAGTTCCATTGTATAAACTGAATGCCACTGAACGACCTCATCTACAAGTGAACATCACCAAGTTCCGCAAAGTGAGAGAACATCAGCATTTTCTGCAAAGTGCATAAGGACCTCCGGATGCTTGATATCTTGGTTATCTGAGTGATTTTATACATTGCTTTTGGGTACTAGAAATTAGGGGAATAGCTCATATGCACATCCTAGGAAAAGCTCATAGGAACTTTATGTTTCTTGACACAGGAAGGTTTTCTGTCCTAGAACATCATACCCTTCATTTCAAGACCTTCACATTGTCTCAGGAGATTTAACTTGAAACCAGAGTCTTATATGGACACCAGGGGTGCTTTGAGGACATTTTGCATTTTTTTCGGGACATCCAGAGTTGTTTTTGAGGTCCAGTGTATTTAAACTATTGCCCAGGAGATTTTGCATTCTCCCAGGAGATTTATATCGATACCAGGGTTGCTTTTCTAATGTCCTGGGGATGTTAAAACCAGTGCTCCATAGATTTCACATTTCTGGGACATGTATATGGACACCAGTGTTGCTTTTTTGACATCTTGTGGGTAAGAAAAGTCATGCCCCAGACATTTCGCATTTTTCCGGGACATCCGGGGGTGCTATTTGGATGTCCTGTGGGTATTTGAATCGATGCTTTGGACATTTTGCATTTTCTTCGGACATTTACATGGCTACCATGGTTGTTTTTCTGATGTCCCATTGCACTGGACATCTCAGATTTTTCCAGAACATTCATGTGGCCATCCAGGGTTGTTTTCAGATGTCATCTGTATATTGAAACTGATTCTCTGGACATTTCGCATTTTTCCAGGACATTCATACCACTACATGGTTGTTCTTCTAATGTTCCATAGATAATCAAGTTATTGGTCCGGACATTTCGCATTTTCCCAAAACATTTAAGCGAAATGCTTTTTTGATGTCCTTTGTATATTGAAACTAATGCTCCGGACATTTCGCATTTTTCCGGGACATTTATACCAGTCCCAGGGTTGTTCTTCTGATGTCCCGTAGATAATCAAGTTATTGGTCCGGTCATTTCGCATTTCCCCAAAACATTTATGCGAGTGATTTTTGGATGTCCTCTGTATATTAAAACCAATGCTCCGGACATTTCGCATTTTTTTTCGGGACACTTATACCACTACCAGGGTTGTTTATCTGGTGTTCTGTAGATAATCAAGTTATTGGTCCAGACATTTCCCATTTTCCCAAAACATTTATGCAGGTGCTTTTTGGATGTCCTTTGTATATTGAAACTAATGCTCCGGACATTTCGCATTTTTTTCGGGACACTGATACCACTACCAGGGTTGTTTATCTGGTGTTCTGTAGATAATCAAGTTATTGGTCTGGACATTTCGCATTTTTTCGGGACACTTATACCGCTACCAGGGTTGTTCTTCTGGTGTTCTGTAGATAATCAAGTTATTGGTCTGGTCATTTCAAATTTCTCCAAAACATTTATGTGAGTGCTTTGTGGATGTCCTTTGTATAAAACTAATGGAGGTCTTTATTGTCCCCCACTGATTCCTGCAGGATTCCTGAGGATTCCTGAGGATTCCTGAGGATTACCAGGACTCTATATTGGCTGATGTGCCAGCCAATTTTTTGAGTCCTGTGGGGGTCCATTCCTGAGGACTGAAGACAGTCCTCAGGATTTTCGGACAGGACTAGTCCCAGGAATGATGCATTTGATGAGTCACATGACCCATGAGCATGTGCTTGGATACATCATGTGATGTGATGCATCACGTGCACATATTTGTCGTCATAATGGCGGGTTCCAAGGGTAAGGAGGCATTTCGTAGGCCTCTGCACCAACTCAAAACTCCGCTAGGAAAAGACTCAGCTCTGCTGAGTCTTTTCCCCTCGAGCCTCGCTCACCATCCATGGCAGCACCGCTTGCCCCTTGAGCTCCGCTCACCAATCATGGCTTTGACACCGATCTCTGACTCAGTGCCAAAGTTTGGCAGATGCTGGGTTAGGAGAAGTCATCGGTGTCGTTTCCATCTCCTGTGCTGGCTCTTTCTCTCAGACCACGTCTACCCAGCACAGGTAAGCGCTCCGCGCTCTCTATCTTATGCGCCGCATACTCACCCAAATGAACAGTGATCTCTACCAAAAGGCTTCGCCTATCATTTATTATAAACGCACTCCAATCACTTCTCATTTGGTGAGGCATCTATTCTATTGAGCATCGTTCATACTCTTACATCCCCTCTGGCTCAGACTTCGTCAGCCAGATTGTAAGAAGTGTTGTAAAGATTCCCTCCGGCTCAATACTCACTTACCGTGCCTCTCACAGAATCTCTTCAGATTTCTTTGGTATTCTGCTCAGTCCCCTCGCCATCCAACCTCCTTTATTGAGTGATACCTCGCTTTTCGACTGCCCTACTTGACATCTCTCCTTCGATGACCGATGTTAGTGCTGAAGCAACTCGGCAGCGTGCTCAAGCTTTCGAGGCTATCGTTTCCGACGTCGTGGACGGACGGTCACCCCTCTCGGAATTCGGTAAACGCCTCCAAGATGCTGGTGCTTCCCCAGCCGAAGCCGAGGACTATTTGCAACAGCTCGCTCAACGCATCGAGCAGCAAAGGAAGGACAAAGACGCTGAGGGACAGTCGGAAACTCAGTCCAGCGAACAAGCGGTTCGAGAATCCACTCCCGAAGGCCTTGAGGAAGCAGAAGCAGTTGAGTTTCGTGCTCGACGCGAAGCACTCTTGGAGGAGGTACGCGTTCGAGAAGCAGCTGATCGTCGCACGGCCGTCGATACCGCCGCTTGGGCTGTTCTCAATGCCAAGCTCTCTCGTTTGGCAGGCTCACAGGCCTCCAACAAAGCCACAACTCTTCTCTCCGCTGACGATCTTGCAAAACTGCTTGGAGTCGAACGTTCGGCTCCTCAATCCCTACCTGCCAGTGTCCTCACTCTTGCCCCACATCTGGCCGAGCTTTCCACGTCTTCCATATCCGATCCTCACATCGAGGAGACCTGGAAACTTCGTCAGGCAATTGGAACAGACAAGACCATCGACTCCCTTGTCAACCTTATGCAGGTGCAGCCGCTCACGGATCCCATCCCCCGTTCCATCTGGCGTTTGGTTATACAAGATCACTTCGTTGACTTCGAAAAGCTTTTTGCCTCGATGGACAAGGGGTACGACCACAATGATGAACCTCGTGACTTCGTGGAGGTTACGCGCTCATTAAGAAGGAGCAAGCTTCGCCAAGCGTCCTCCGATCTGATCCGATGGCTCGAGTC
>NW_001889903.1:598722-600789 GCF_000143565.1 Laccaria bicolor S238N-H82
CGACCCCTTGTTGTTGCTACCATCACCTCGTGATCTCAAGATTTGAACAGCGCAGCAGAGGTCGTCGTAATGGCGGGTTCCAAGGGTAAGGAGGCATTTCGTAGGCCTCTGCACCAACTCAAAACTCCGCTAGGAAAAGACTCAGCTCCGCTGAGTCTTTTCCCCTCGAGCCTCGCTCACCATCCATGGCAGCACCGCTTGCCCCTTGAGCTCCGCTCACCAATCATGGCTTCGACACCGATCTCTGACTCAGTGCCAAAGTTTGGCAGATGCTGGGTTAGGAGAAGTCATCGGTGTCGTTTCCATCTCCTGTGCTGGCTCTTTCTCTCAGACCACGTCTACCCAGCACAGGTAAGCGCTCCACGCTCTCTATCTTATGCGCCGCATACTCACCCAAATGAATAGTGATCTCTACCAAAAGGCTTCGCCTATCGTTTATTATAAACGCACTCCAATCACTTCTCATTTGGTGAGGCATCTATTCTATTGAGCATCGTTCATACTCTTACATCCCCTCTGGCTCAGACTTCGTCAGCCAGATTGTAAGAAGTGTTGTAAAGATTCCCTCCAGCTCAATACTCACTTACCGTGCCTCTCACAGAATCTCTTCAGATTTCTTTGGCCCTCCCTCCACTTCCCTCTTTTCTTTTTGTTTTTTTTCTGTTATATGAACTATATTGTCTTGTACTTGTATCTTATTTGTATTGTCTGTGTAAGTAGCTTACACTCTCCAGCCTGAAAAATTCTGGGGCTCGCCTTGCTTTGGCGACCCCTTGTTGTTGCTACCATCACCTCGTGATCTCAAGATTTGAACAGCGCAGCAGAGGTTGATGATAGTTCTCATATGTGACACGTCACGTCACCTCTCTCTTTCCTCTCCACCCACAACCTCGCCCACCACGACCACCACGACCACCACGCAACAGACAACGACGACGACGACGACGACATCGACGGACGACGACAACGACGACTACGACGACGACAACGACAACGATGGTGGTGCCCAACAAACGGCGCCACCACCAAACGGCTGACGTGGCACACCCCATCCGGGTGTGCCACGTCGACGGCGATTTTCTCGACGACGAACGCCCACGACCCCGCGACGAGGGACGACAACCCCACCACCATGTTCCACCACCACCACACACCACCACGACAGCTCACACACCGACGCCGACGAGGAAACGGCGGTGGCGCCCAACAAACGGCGCCACCACCAAATCGCTGACGTGGCATGCCCATCCGGGTATGCCACGTCGACGGCGACTTTTTCGACAACGAACGGAACCCCACAACCACACCACCACCACCTTCCGCCACCACCCACGAACGACGAGCGCCCACGGACAACGAGCGCCCACGGACAACGACGGTCCCCCCACCCACGGACGAATGACAAACGCCCACAGACAACGACCACCCACGAGCGCACACGGACGACAACGAGCCCCCCATGCACGACGGCCCCCCATGCACGACGACGCCCCATGCACGGACGACGATGCCCACGAACGGACAACGATGCCCACACACGACGACGATGCCCACGCATGGACGACGCCGACGACCCCCCACCCACGAACGACGAGCGCCTGCGGACAACGAGCGCCCACAGACAGACACGACCCCCCCAGCACTGCCGACGAACGGCAAACGAGGCTGCCACCGACGAGCGGCAATGAGTGCCCACCCCCAGTATGTCCCCCCTCCATTTCTATCCTTCCTTCCTGTCTGTCCCCTCCCTATCTGTCCTTCCTCCCAGCGTTGTGCGGGTCGGCGACCTGAGGTCACAGTCACCGACCGTAAATCGTGAGAGAGTCACCAAAGGTCGTCAACGGTCAAATGTTCGCAACTTTGCGCGGTGCCATGGGGTCCTACCTCTGGGCGTGTGCTATATCGCACTGCGCAGTCTTCTAACGCTGCACAGTTATTCCTACATCATATTCTGTATCTACCACTGTTCTAGATTCCTCTATATCATGTTCTGTATCTACCACAATCCATTTTGTGTGCTACCTGTGACAGTTGTTCTGCGTCACCGACCTTAGGTCACAGACTCAC
>NW_001889902.1:0-3827 GCF_000143565.1 Laccaria bicolor S238N-H82
AATCGTGGAGAGACCGACTTGTGGGGCATTTTCAGGCTGTTTGGAATGCCTAGTCAGGTGAGTCGCGCTGTAATTTTGCTCTGGATGCCGCTTTGGAGGTTGGTTCGAGGGTTCGTTTAAGCGCCGTTTGTGGTTGCTATTCGCGCCTGTTGGTCGTTCCACTTCGTTCCCATATGTCATGTCCGCTATCAAGCCTCGCCTGTGTTATTTCGAAAATACATTAGCGCTTCAGATCCATAGAAATTCAAAAACTCACCAGACTCTATATCCTTTACAACGACGTGCCCGCCGTTCGTCAGCACGATCATCTCCCAATGTCCCACCCTGTCCGCTTTATCATCCTCACCGCCTCAAAGTTCGGCTTCGGGTGCCCTGTTGGTTTCTTCATCTGCCACGTTAGCATCTACGCATACGCCCTCCCCGCCCACCTCTGCTTTCCCATCCCTCCCACCCGTGCTCATTCATCTGCCTCGGACTTCTTTGTTGTCATCCTCCCCGTCCACCTCAACTTCTCCGCATGCATCGCAACCCCTAGACGTCCTCTATGGGCGCTGGTGCCTTTGAAACCATGATTCGGTCCCGAGTCTTGAGTTCTTGAAGACTACCGGATGAGAGTTCGTTTTGGAAGAAGGCGTCGTTCGGACTCGAGAACGTGCAATGAAGGGAAGAGAGCTTTGCAGGCATCCTCAAGTCATTGCATCCTAAACCACGTAGAAGAAGCGTCATCATATATCAGACTCCGATTCGCTGACGTTCTGTGCTCCAAGGGGATTGAAGGCACAAGTCAGGGTAACGACTGAACATGCTTGAACTCTATGCAGCTGCTTGGGCTAGAAGTGTGTTTTAGCTCTTGGAAATCTTCAAATGGCGTATTGGGTGATACCTTCAGCAACTTCCAAGTCGATTGAGTAGCCGGGCAGCTGCACACGGTGTTAGCCTGAAATGCGAGCAGGATAGGTCATAAAGAATCGAACCGACCAATCACTTCGAGAACTGACCACGTCTACCCATATCATCCCTGTTTTCCTGCGGAGGGCACCAACCACAAAGAGGTTTCACGATGGTCACAAACCAGTCTTTCGTAAAAGGTAAATTCTGTATTCGTGGCGTCTTCCGCTACAGTCATAGAATATTAAAGGACAATATGGCGTCACCTCAAATGACACATACTATCAGGTAAGATACTAGAAACAGCGAAAGCTCGGATGTTTGAAAGAAGGTGGCTTTGCCGCACAGAATTCCATCTTGAAAGTGCGTTCATATGAGGCAAAACGGGTAAACACGCAATCAAATGAACAGAAAGCCACCGAGGTTTGTAGGAGTACCCATAAGGAAGTACTGGCATCCTGAAATGTGAATGAGAAGTGTTGGAGAACGATTTCGACAATTGCAAGCGAAAACACACCCAAGGTGTCCCGAAGGAAAGGTCGTGGTTTTGAGTCGAGAGAAGAAATGGCGTGGAGGTCGAGGTCTTGTGAACATCCGTCTGTTGAGGGAAGAGGCCAGCGCTCCTTATACTCACCCGAAGAAACTTAGCGGATACTATCGTGTCCACAATGAGCGAGATCAAATCGGATAAGAAAAACGCGACACGCACCACAATTTCCGGTTTCTCTGTCCAGGTGTGATTCTTGGCGAGAAGGGTGAGCATCGTGAACTTGTTGGTCCTCTGAGTTCCGCTTTGTAAAGAGGCGGCCACCCAAGTCAAGCCAGATGTATTTAGCAGGAGAAATCGAACATTTTCTATACAAATTGGCATACCGAGGAGGAGACTAGCAGATGGTTGCCTTCGGTGTTGGTGTTCTATTGAGCTTATGTAACCTTCACTGATATTCACTGGCAAGAGTTCCTACGTTGCCCTCAAATCCTCAATATTACTTTGCGCTCACCACCTATCAGTAATCGGATCAGTGTCCCATCCCCAACCCATCTAACAAACACCACGTACCACTCGCAATACTGCTCCGCCTGTGAGGGTCAAGGACGGTAGATCCATTCTTGCCTTTTATCCTGTGCGCCTAGATACTAATATTGAGCTAGCGGTGAGTTTGGACTTTATAGACGAGGGGTATTACACACGGAGTGCCAGCCTCAACACCGCGTGCAGAGGATTTCAATGACGTGTTTGCATGGCGTTCGGTGGACAGCGTGCCAGTGAGGTAGAGGGGAGTTTCCTAGTCAACAAAGTTGGTGGAACGGGCGAGAGTGTATTCCAGGACCACGTTGATCCATCTATCACCCTGTTGGTCGTCGAGAGATCGCACGTGTTGAGGATAGTTAAGTAGGTAGCGGTCGATCGACATCGTCATTGGGGAAGGAGGGAAAGATGATGCAAAGGTATTGCCTAGGCTGATCTATCCTATCAGCCAAGGAGCAGAGATAGAATAGAGTGAAATCCTAACCATCTCAGGATTTTGGGTACATCAAGGATAAGAATTCGTCATCTGTTCGGGCAGTTGCTAACATGCATTCATCTGGGATACAGTCTATCAGTAAGAAGGGGTGTAGTGTGGAGGTGATCAGTTAGAGCTCACCTTTGGTAGTCGTTAAACCCTTCAGTGTTCCCATCGGATGCATCCATGGAGTCGTAGGGGGACCATCCAATATCGGGACAGCCACTCGCACGGGTGACATCACTGCTTCTGCAGTCGTCACTCAACGACGAAGACGAAGGACCTTCCCCCACTACACAATAGTACGCACTCCCCGTTTTCCCTGGATTGAGAACACTGTTGGCAGGTGTCGTTCCGGACGATGTCGGCCACCGGGGTGATGGGAATGGCAAGGCAATGTCTGCGGTGGCTGACCAGAGGGAAGAAGAATTGGATAAGACTTGGCAAGGATGTCGCGCAACGATCGACCGTGGGGTTGGGTATGAATCCATGGTGATACATTGACGTCGGGGCGGCGTAAGAGCAACGAATACCTTCCTCCCCCCACCTTTTGAGGAAACAGAGGGGTATGAACGACGTCAAGAGTGCATGTAACTGTAGACAATCAACGAACGAGTTCTTAGACACCCGTTGGTGCTACCTAAAAAGAATCTTTCCTGAATGTGACATTTCTTGAAATCTGGAAAGTATGATTGCCCAACCTCCAAAAGCCTCCATTTCCTCTGAGATTGGAGTCCATATGTAAAGTTCATCCAGCAACCCGATTGCGAAGGGGATGGGAGATGATGCTGCCCAAGAGAGAGAAGGGTAGCTAGAACATCAAAGGGGGGAGAGCGTTATAAGGTGGCTCAGATGACGAAATGCGAGAGGAAGGGCGAAAGAGGTGTCAGAGGATTGCAACAAAGAGGAGTGCATTGAAATAAATCGTAGATCCCGAAGGCGGGGAATCTGGAAGAAACATAGCTCGTTACTATCAGTGTCCGGGAGTTTGATATGATTCAGGAGTTTGAAATCCTTATGTTCCTCCCTCAATATTGACACAGGCTTACTGGGATTTTTTTCTGGGCTAATTATGACTGTCACTAATATGAATGTGAACTTTTTTTCTGCAACAACTGAGTTTGACGAGCGCAGGATTTTAAAAGGTGGTTTTCAGCCCATCAAAATGTGTGATGTATGCAAATGTTTTTTAAGATCTAATCCGATCCTTTGCATGAAGCTTTCTAAAAATTTACAAACATATACTAGTAACTGAGGAGACTTCAAATACAAGAAATCGAGCAGAAATACTAAGACCTCCACTTACAGTTCAATGAATTTTGATTTTCTGTCTGCTGAGCGTGACAAGCGTGATCTTAGGCTTTACGGATTTGAACCCTGACAGTCGCATCACCTATCAAAATTCTGACAGTTAGATGTGACCTGGGCGTGACA
>NW_001889902.1:3953-4999 GCF_000143565.1 Laccaria bicolor S238N-H82
ATTTCATTAGGAATATTGGATGCTTTCATTGTACTTTTCATAATTAATGCTGTGCAATTTCAATAAATATCTCATTCCCTAGGTCAGGTGTATTCATTGCCTCTTTCATATTTAATGGTGTGCGCTTTCATTGAATATTTCATTAGGAATATTGGATGCTTTCATTGTACTCTTCATAATTAATGTTGTGCAATTTCAATAAATATCTCATTCCCTAGGTCAGGTGTATTCATTGCCTCTTTCATAATTAATGCTGTGCACTTTCATTGAATATTTCATTATCAATTCTGGGTGCTTTCATTGCTTCTTTCATAATTAATGATGTGCACTTTCATTGAATATTCCACAGCTTTCATTGGGATTTTTCATTGAGTATCTCAATATTTCATTCCAATTTCATATCTGCCCCCAGGGATATCATTACGATTTTTCATTATATTCCATGATAGCAATGAAATAGCTATTATGGTCCATCCAATGGGTCATTGGGAGGGTGGTCACATGACAAATTTCCAAAAATGGTAAAAAAACAAAAGTTGTAGCTCTTTACCATAGCTTCCAGAATCAGTTGGAATTATGTCCTAAAGTGCTTCCATTGTGGAGATATAAGGTAAAGGGTTTTCAAAAGCACCGCGTTTTTTTTTGTTTTTTGCATTTTTCTTCATGAAAAGAACACTAAACAACATGATTTCAACAGATTTAGAAAGCTAAGAGAAGGGGCTACAACTATTGTATCATGGGAAATTTCTCCCAAAAAGGAAGGTACATGCCCTAAAAGGGTAATTGACACTGACAGACTACAAAGTTTACTAATAGACTACAAAAAAGACTACAAAAGTTGGACATAGACCACAAAGGTCAGACAAAGACTACAAAAATTAGTAGTGTCTGCTTTTCTCATTACAAAAGTAATAGTGTCCGCTTTTTGAGACTACAAAAATTAGTAGTGTCTGTTTTTTCAGACTACAATGGTTTGTAGTGTCCGCTTTTTGAGACTACAAAAGTTAGTAGTGTCCACTTTTTGAGACTACAATGGTTTGTAGTGT
>NW_001889902.1:6708-15004 GCF_000143565.1 Laccaria bicolor S238N-H82
TTAGTAACTTTGTAGTCTGTCAGTGTCAATTACCCTTTTAGGGCATGTACCTTCCTTTTTGGGAGAAATTCCCATGATACAATAGTTGTAGCCCCTTCTCTTAGCTTTCTAAATCTGTTGAAATCATGTTGTTTAGTGTTCTTTTCATGAAGAAAAATGCAAAAAACAAAAAAAAACGCGGTGCTTTTGAAAACCCTTTACCTTATATCTCCACAATGGAAGCACTTTAGGACATAATTCCAACTGATTCTGGAAGCTATGGTAAAGAGCTACAACTTTTGTTTTTTTACCATTTTTGGAAATTTGTCATGTGACCACCCTCCCAATGACCCATTGGATGGACCATAATAGCTATTTCATTGCTATCATGGAATATAATGAAAAATCGTAATGATATCCCTGGGGGCAGATATGAAATTGGAATGAAATATTGAGATACTCAATGAAAAATCCCAATGAAAGCTGTGGAATATTCAATGAAAGTGCACATCATTAATTATGAAAGAAGCAATGAAAATGCACAATGAAAGCACCCAGAATTGATAATGAAATATTCAATGAAAGTGCACAGCATTAATTATGAAAGAGGCAATGAATACACCTGACCTAGGGAATGAGATATTTATTGAAATTGCACAACATTAATTATGAAGAGTACAATGAAAGCATCCAATATTCCTAATGAAATATTCAATGAAAGCGCACACCATTAAATATGAAAGAGGCAATGAATACACCTGACCTAGGGAATGAGATATTTATTGAAATTGCACAGCATTAACTATGAAAAGTAGAATGAAAGCATCCAATATTCCTAATGAAATATTCAATGAAAGCGCACACTATTAAATATGAAAGAGGCAATGAATACACCTGACCTAGGGAATGAGATATTTATTGAAATTGCACAACATTAATTATGAAAAGTACAATGAAAGCATCCAATATTCCTAATGAAATATTCAATGAAAGCGCACACCATTAGATATGATAGAGGCAATGAATACACCTAACATAGTGAATGAAATATTTATTGAAATCACACAGGATTAATTATGAAAAAAGCAATGAAAGCGCCCAAAATTCCTAATGAAATATTCAATGAAAGTGCACACCATTAATTATGAAAAAGGCAATGAATACACCTAACCCAGTGAATGAAATACCTATTGAAAGCACACAGGTTTAATTATGAAAAGCACTCTGTGGCCTTGCCTATATCTTATGAAAAGAACATAGGTTTTATGAGAAAGAAAACACAGGACACATCTATGAAATGCCTTTCATAAAACTTGTGGACTTATACACACAGCTCTGCAGGCAATTGCCTTAGTTTTATCATAAAAGTGGTAGCCACCAGTCATTGTTCTGTGGGATATTTGAAACGTCTTTTTTGCCTTGAGAAGGTGGCTGCTGGGTGGTCAAATTTAGCATAGAAAAGCATGAGTTGCCAGTGAAAACCGTACAGAAACATTAGTAATGTGCAAGGGTTTGCAAACCCTTAGGGGTACAAGGGTAAGGGTAAGGAGGGTAAGGGTAGAGGTTAGGATTTTCTGACCCTCAAAAAACCCCAACCCTTGACAAGGGTTGGGGGTTTTTGTGAGGGTAAGTCAAGGGTGGTCAACAGATTATGTAATAGCTGCATGAGCGGTGTTTGCCAGGAACATTACATACATCAAGAACAAACAAACACTTTTCTTTCTCAACAACCACTATCCACATCAACGACCTCCCACAACCACGACCAACAACCCCACCTTCCGCAACCACCACCGTTCGACGTTCTGAACCACCATTGCACACGTCAACAATAACGACAACATGGCAATGCCACGTCAGCAGCCCAACGGCTGACAGCGACCTGGCACGTCAACGGACGTGCCACGTCGTCCAGACGGTGACAACGCAATTGTCGTCACTGCCCACATTAGTTCAGGTGCGCAATGTGATCCCTCCCCCACACCCTTTCCTTTCTTCACACAACAAACAGGTGCCACGTCAGTGACGTGACAACCGACAACGACTGAACCACACTTTAACCACCACGACTAACCACCACCACCTTCCCCAACTGTGGTTCGATGCCCCGAACCACCACTACACATGCCAACAACAACAACAACGAGGCGACGCCACATCACCAGCCGAATGGATGACAGGTGACGGCGACGACCTGGCATGTCAACGACGACACCACGCCATGACAACAACAATGCCACGACAATGACAGTGGACGGTCGAACGACCGACACAATGACATCTGATGACACGACAAGAAGAGGGGGGCGTCACCTTGACTTATGTACTGATTGATTAGACTATGTAGTGTACATTATACTTGACCCTAACATCCACCCGTTGTGGGTTTTCAACCCCCCAAACCCTGTACAAACCCCTACCCCCACCCCTGAAATACCCTTACCCATGGAAAGGGTATGGGTTTGCATCGGGTAAGGGTAAAGGTAGGTGTGAAAACACCCGCGGGTTACCCGTGCTCATCACTAAGAAACATTGGGGAACCCGAAAAAAGACGATCCGGTCCCATCAAGAGACAGTTCAAGCCTCCCTGCTTTGATATGCTGATCTGCGAACTATATGCTGATGTGCAGTAAGGATCACAAGTAAGCAGCAGCACTGGTTAGCACTACTGTAGTTTTACTTGTCCACACTATTCTGAAAAGAAATCAAAACTTACAGTAATATATAAATGTGTCAATGAGGAACTTCAAACACAGTCACGTCGTTCAAAGTTTGAACGAGGCAACTGAAATGTTTGGACGCAACTTGTGGCAGTCATCAACAAACCCAAATAAAGCCACAGCATCAACATGCTGTTCAATGTCAGTGCCGACTTACTTGCTCATTTCTCCAGCGGTCGAGAAACTACACAGCTTGCCAGACACCTTGGTTAGGCCAGGCCTCTGCAAGGGTATAGCTCTCGACTGCCTATGCCTACCTGCTCAAGCTGTCTGCTCCCTCCCACCCTCAATATCCAATGGCTGACATGCCGCCTTGCATTTGCAACGTGTAGCCTCCATTTCTAACAGTGTGTACAATACTTTTGCATTTAATTTTATGCCTTACAAATGTTGTTGCAGCCGCATGCAAATACTTGAATCCTCAGGAATACGTGTGACTAACAGGAGGCAAGAAGAGCTGAAGTCCAACACCACCTTTCCCATGCTGGAGAATGCCACACTCAAATCCATCCGTGCATGTCCGCGACCCCTGCGTGCATTTTTTGGTGGACAACCCAACCTTCAACGTCCCCCCTTCTCTCATGGCCGAGATACTTCACGGTGAGTTTGTTTTCCTCTGGCCTCACGTCAATCCTTCCAAAACGTGCATTGTGGATCCTCGTGGCACGGGAGTCCAAGCATGTCTGGTTGGTGGCAACAAAAATTACCACTGATACTGACGACTTTTTATGCAGAACCTGTCGCAGCCGATTTGACTCCCGCCTCTACGTTAATCTAACAACCTTTGTGATTAACCTCAACATTCTGCACAGAGTTCAATCTGGTGCGTGCTGCTCACTACAGCAAAGCCTTCCTTTCCTCCCTGGAACCTTTCTCTTACCTTTGTCATCCTTTCTCCACCACTTACCTTTGTCATTCTTTCTCCACCGCTTACCTTTGTCATTCTTTCTCCACCAGTCCCCACACCATCTGCCCCTCCTCCCCCTGCCCCCCATCGTTTTAATAATGAAAAGATCAGCTCCTCTCCACAAATGCCAAACACCCCAACAACTCACTTATTGACTACCGCTCTCCGCAATATCTTCCCAACTGCTTTCCATGGAGCCATTCGATGCTTCAAGCAAGGTCGAATACCCTGTTTGTCACCTACAGAATTGTCTTATGGAGATGAATCTTGTCTCCGTGCCTCAAATTGCTGGCGCTATTCTCGGAAATGAGATGTTCACCTACTATGATTGGCCAAAGATTGTCACCCTTTGTGAGAAGGCTGATTTGTGACAACAGGTATGTATTCCCCCACCCAATCCGTATCTCCCGGACTCACAACGAGAATACATAGTGTTCGCAAGTTCAGTTCAGTCCGGTTTTTTGCCCCGAAAACGCGCAACCGTGGACCGCAACCGGTCTAGGACCGACCCAGATATTGAGGGAACCGAACCGAACCACCTAGGACCGGTCTATTTCGGTCTATGGAGCCGGTTCAGACCGATCCAGACCGGTTTTTTTGGATATAATTTATTATACCAATATAAACCATTTGTATCTTGACTATTATTACTCTGAAAAATAAATGGGTTATATGAAATAGTAAAACATGTAAATACCCGTCATTCTACCAATTTTGAAGAGATTTAATGAAGATTTGACATAGCTATAACTGAAACCGAATTACATCTCGTAGAGACTCGGGTAAAATATGGATTTGGTTATATCTTTCTCAATTCTTAACCGTTTTTGATGAAACAAAAACCCAATAAAAGGTAATAAACGTGGTTACAAGGGTATGTAACGCACGTGACCGTTTAACCGGTCGCAACCGATCAAAACCGGTCTTTGAACGGTTTTAATATATTTTCGAAATGAGGCAACCGGCAACCGGACCAACCCCAAATTGGGGCAACTGCAACCGAAAAAAAGACCGGACCATGGTCCGGTTCAGTTCGGTCCACCGGTTTTTTGCGGTCCTATGGACTGAACCTTTAAACACTAAGAATACAGGCACTTGAAAATTATGAGGATATCACAGATATCAAGCTTGAGGCATCCATGCAGTAGTTCTGGTTTTCAACCTGATGTTTGTCTCTTTCGTTTGGTTTTATCCCACATGCATACTGAAAAACTTTTCATAGTAGCTTGTCTGGTACTTCAGTCGCCTGACTATGGAGCAATCCATGCCCTGTTCACAACAAATGACATCCGTCAAAACTTATTGAGATGTTTGAGAGCTTGTAGCTTACCGATCAACTCCCCGCCATCATTGTCTGTGACTGCTCCGACACCTTGTTCTCTACTTGCCGAACTCATTGAGGTCTGTGTTACTGTTTGGAAGTCCGGTCTCATGACTGGAAAAAGACTGTAACCAGACCGGACCAAGACCGCAAAAAACTGGACCTGTGGTTACGGTCTTTTATTTTTGAGAACTAAAGACCGCAAAAAAACCGGTCTAAATGGACCGGTCTTAACCGGTTTGGACCGGTCTTTTGTAGCCCCTTAAATACCATTCAAAACGCACCCAAGCACGTATTAATTGGTTCAGAATTGACAAAGATATAAATAACAATGTAAAATTTCGTTAAAAATAGTAGATGTACACGACCTTTTTTATAGAAACACCAATTCTCAACGGAATTTAACGTTCTTTGGCTCTTTTTAAAGCTACGAAACACGTCGACAAATTTACCGATTCATAATTTTAAAATATTGGCCAGAAAACGGTCTTAAACCGGTTAAAACCGAAGAAGACCAAGACTGGTCTATAGACCGCAAAAAGACCGCAGACCGCAGTTTTTTGTGGTCCGGTTCGGTTTTTTGACTTTTGGCAAAAATGCGGACCGGTTACGGTTATGGTTAAGGCCCAGAGGCATCAAAAAACTGGACCAGACCAGACTTTTAAACACTAGTCTGCATGCAGCGCCTGAACTCGGTCAGAACTCTTCAGTGCTGGACATTGACTTTGTAAGCTGATCCTGCCTTGGCTTGACACTCGCGTTCAAGCTGACAGCCAAGACCCAGCAGTGTTCAATGCCGTGGGCAGATATCATTCGTCACCCTGCTTTCATCAATGAAGTTCGCTTTCCTCCACACCATAACAGTTATCTCAACTATCTCCAGTATCCTCTCCCGCCATCCTGTTTGATCTTGACTATCCCCAGTATTCTCCCATCGCCCTCTTCTTGGCTACCTCCTCCTGTCCGCAATGTCTTCCCAACTGCTTTCAATGGAGCCACTCCTAGTGTTTAAAGGTTCAGTCCATAGGACCGCAAAAAGCCGGTGGACCGAACTGAACCGGACCATGGTCCAGTCTTTTTTTCGGTTGCAGTTGCCCCAATTTGGGGTTGGTCCGGTTGCCGGTTGCCTCATTTCGAAAATCTTTTAAAACCGTTCAAAGACCGGTTTTAATCGGTTGCAACCGGTTAAACGGTCACGTGCGTTACATAGCCTTGTAACCACGTTTATTGCCTTTTATTGGGTTTTTGTTTCATCAAAAACGGTTAAGAATTGAGAAAGATATAACCAAATCCATATTTTACCTGAGTCTCTAGGAGATGTAATTCGGTTTCAGTCATAGCTATGTCAAATCTTCATTAAATCTCTGGAAAATTGGTAGAATGTCGGGTATTTATATGCTTTACTATTTTATATAACCCGTTTATTTTTCAGAGTAATAATGGTTGAGATACAAATGGTTTATATTGGTATAATAAATTATACACAAAAAAACCGGTCTGGATCGGTCTGAACCGGTATCATGGACCGCAAAAGACCGGTCCTAGGTGGTTCGGTTCGGTTCCCTCAATATCTGGGTCGGTCCTGGACCGGTTGCGGTCCACGGTTGCGCGTTTTCGGGGCAAAAAACCGGACTGAACTGAACCTTTAAACACTAGCCACTCCATGCTCCCTTCTCATACATCGGCAGTGATCTTGACTATCCCCGTTATCCTCTACTGCAGCTGTCTTTTAGTGTAATTTTTTGTTAGTATTGTGTCCACTTTACCTTGTTATTGTTGTGGGCCACAATGTATTATTATGGGCAAAGTATGATTTAGGTTTGTACTATGTCGCGTGACTTCAACATGCCAACTTTGACGCACCAACACATGGCACTATGGTATCAATCCAGCAGGCCCTCTGCTGTCTCCTTGTGTTGCACATCTCCCTTATCTGGCTGACAGTGTACCTCCCACAGTATACATTCCCAGTATTGTGGGGGAGGCTACCAGTTGCATCCAGCTGACAATCGCCAAATATTTCATACCTCTTTCATTGCACCCTTTTACTGGGTATGTTCTCTCAAGACATGTTTGGTGAGCTGCTCTGCACTATCCATTTCCGAGCACTTAGGACCGCTTTTCCAGTATCCACACCTATTGCCCCTTTCATGGGCTCTCCTTTTGTGGCAACCGCCACTGCTACAAGTGTTTCAGAAAATCTTTCTTCTGAACTACGACATCCTCAAGACAAGTGAGAGTCATGGGTGCCACTCATCTTTGGGAGGTGTGTCACGCTCAAGTGAAATGAGAAGAAAAAAATTCTGACTCCATTCCAGATTGTGCAGCCTGCATGTCAGGTGCGGTCGCTATCACAGCTGACTGTGAGTGAAGGATTTGAAGAAGATCGGAACAGCCGCCACACCATCGTGGTTGGTGTCGATGCAAGGTACATCCCTTGCCCCATGGCTTGAGCAGCTCTCACCTGCATTCACAGTATCTGGTTGCACCAGACTCAAGCTGTCTTCCACCATGCCCGCCACTCTCAAGCCGGCGAAAACCCCAAGCTTCGAATTCTCTTCTACAAGCTCAACCGCCTCCTGGATCAATGCCTCGATGTTGTTGTTGTTTTCGATGGTAATGAACGGCCTGCAACCAAGTGAGGAACACACATCCACCCACGAGAGCATTGGCTTACCCAGTGTTTCCGAGAATTTGTGAGGGCACATGGGTTCAGTGACCACACAATATGTTCTAATGTATATCCTCTGAGTGAGAATGCCTTATCGCTAGACACCAGGCTCCTGCTGAAGCGGAGGCAGAGCTTGCTTTTCTGAATAGGATGGGCATCATTGATGTTGTAATGACAGATGATAGTGATGCCCTCATCTTTGGTGCTGTTCATGTCATGTGGAAGTCAGTCAATCTCTCTTTATATCAACCACCTGCTCTGACCTCCTTGCTCCAGCCTGAACATCAAGAAGGATAAGGACAATGTCACCATCTACAGTGCTCAGTCTATCAAGAGCACAGCTGGCATCAACTTAACGCAGGGTGGGTTGCTCTTGATTGCTATTATTTGTGGTGGAGATTATGACAAGGTAAGTTGTCTGTGCAGTTCTATACTATAGACTTATTCTGACCTTGATACTTGTGCAGGCTGGACTACTGGGTTGTGGAAAGGTCGTAGCACACGGACTTGCACAGACTACCTTGGGTGACACCCTTTTGGAGGCTGGTAGAGATATGTCTGAGGCAGAACTGGTGAACTTTCTAGTCCAGTGGCGCAAATTGCTGAGAGTTGAGCTATTGACGAATAAACACGGCTTTTTGAAATGCCAATACCCCTCTGTTGTAAATGCCATCCACCCAGACTTTCCAGATCCATCG
>NW_001889902.1:15054-31994 GCF_000143565.1 Laccaria bicolor S238N-H82
CGGTCGACTCTGAGGATCCCCAAACCGGTCTGGATCGGTCTGAACCGGTATCATGGACCGCAAAAGACCGGTCCTAGGTGGTTCGGTTCGGTTCCCTCAATATCTGGGTCGGTCCTGGACCGGTTGCGGTCCACGGTTGCGCGTTTTCGGGGCAAAAAACCGGACTGAACTGAACCTTTAAACACTAGCCACTCCATGCTCCCTTCTCATACATCGGCAGTGATCTTGACTATCCCCGTTATCCTCTACTGCAGCTGTCTTTTAGTGTAATTTTTTGTTAGTATTGTGTCCACTTTACCTTGTTATTGTTGTGGGCCACAATGTATTATTATGGGCAAAGTATGATTTAGGTTTGTACTATGTCGCGTGACTTCAACATGCCAACTTTGACGCACCAACACATGGCACTATGGTATCAATCCAGCAGGCCCTCTGCTGTCTCCTTGTGTTGCACATCTCCCTTATCTGGCTGACAGTGTACCTCCCACAGTATACATTCCCAGTATTGTGGGGGAGGCTACCAGTTGCATCCAGCTGACAATCGCCAAATATTTCATACCTCTTTCATTGCACCCTTTTACTGGGTATGTTCTCTCAAGACATGTTTGGTGAGCTGCTCTGCACTATCCATTTCCGAGCACTTAGGACCGCTTTTCCAGTATCCACACCTATTGCCCCTTTCATGGGCTCTCCTTTTGTGGCAACCGCCACTGCTACAAGTGTTTCAGAAAATCTTTCTTCTGAACTACGACATCCTCAAGACAAGTGAGAGTCATGGGTGCCACTCATCTTTGGGAGGTGTGTCACGCTCAAGTGAAATGAGAAGAAAAAAATTCTGACTCCATTCCAGATTGTGCAGCCTGCATGTCAGGTGCGGTCGCTATCACAGCTGACTGTGAGTGAAGGATTTGAAGAAGATCGGAACAGCCGCCACACCATCGTGGTTGGTGTCGATGCAAGGTACATCCCTTGCCCCATGGCTTGAGCAGCTCTCACCTGCATTCACAGTATCTGGTTGCACCAGACTCAAGCTGTCTTCCACCATGCCCGCCACTCTCAAGCCGGCGAAAACCCCAAGCTTCGAATTCTCTTCTACAAGCTCAACCGCCTCCTGGATCAATGCCTCGATGTTGTTGTTGTTTTCGATGGTAATGAACGGCCTGCAACCAAGTGAGGAACACACATCCACCCACGAGAGCATTGGCTTACCCAGTGTTTCCGAGAATTTGTGAGGGCACATGGGTTCAGTGACCACACAATATGTTCTAATGTATATCCTCTGAGTGAGAATGCCTTATCGCTAGACACCAGGCTCCTGCTGAAGCGGAGGCAGAGCTTGCTTTTCTGAATAGGATGGGCATCATTGATGTTGTAATGACAGATGATAGTGATGCCCTCATCTTTGGTGCTGTTCATGTCATGTGGAAGTCAGTCAATCTCTCTTTATATCAACCACCTGCTCTGACCTCCTTGCTCCAGCCTGAACATCAAGAAGGATAAGGACAATGTCACCATCTACAGTGCTCAGTCTATCAAGAGCACAGCTGGCATCAACTTAACGCAGGGTGGGTTGCTCTTGATTGCTATTATTTGTGGTGGAGATTATGACAAGGTAAGTTGTCTGTGCAGTTCTATACTATAGACTTATTCTGACCTTGATACTTGTGCAGGCTGGACTACTGGGTTGTGGAAAGGTCGTAGCACACGGACTTGCACAGACTACCTTGGGTGACACCCTTTTGGAGGCTGGTAGAGATATGTCTGAGGCAGAACTGGTGAACTTTCTAGTCCAGTGGCGCAAATTGCTGAGAGTTGAGCTATTGACGAATAAACACGGCTTTTTGAAATGCCAATACCCCTCTGTTGTAAATGCCATCCACCCAGACTTTCCAGATCCATCGGTTGTGCTGAAGTACACACAACCTATTACTTCTTGGTCCCATGGAAGGCCACTACCTCCATTTTCTACTTGGTTTACCCATGAACCTGACCTTGCTCAACTGGGTGCTCTTGCGGAGCGATCATTCTCTTGGCCACCTGACAAAATTGTGGAGAAATTTCGCAAGCGGATATGGGCTGGTGTTTGCCTTCACCGCCTTCTAGAAGTATGCGTCAATATTCCCAACTGACATTACTATCACTAACCATGTCATGTTCTAGGAGAAAAGCCCGCTCCTTGCTCTTGTTGACCATGTAGTGCACGGCATTGTCACCGATGGCTTGCCAGGCCTCTCAGCCTTTCGCCAGATCTGCGGAGTCAACAGCAGCTCACTCACATCAACGATTCCTTTCTATGCCATTGAGATTTTGGAGAACAACCTTTTGAAGAAAGCCACATCCACACTCCAGAACAACACCGATGTTCCGATGGCCAGGAAGATTGCAGTCAAACTTCCAGTTTCTATTGTGCGCCGCATCCTCCCTGGCCTCCACTGGAAAAAGCCACTACCACCTGACCTTCAACTCAAAGAGTGGGAACTGGTGAGTCTGTGTGAAACCTTACACATTTTTTATCTGTTGATTCCAGAGTTAAGATCCTAAAGCCTATGGATCCAATCATTAATATCAAGAACACCGCGGATGTGCCTGACACTCCTTATCCTTGCTTGATCACTGATCATGTTGGTCGCATGGCCGATGATGCAGATGATCTCCATGCCACTTCCTCTTCTTCACACAAACTACCACCGCCTGTTGCTTTGCAGGAAAACATGACTGGCAATCTAGGCCTCTCGCATTCTCGTGGACGCCTGATTTCTGATTTTCTTCACCTTACCAATGATTACACAGACTTCAACCTCACCGGCAGTGATAATCTACTCTTTGACCTCACTGATACAGTCCTTGATCTCACCAACGATCTCACTGACAGTGATACACGCCCTGCTCCCATAACCTCCGGCAGACTCTTCACTGATGAAGTCATTGATCTTACTATTGATGACTGATATTCTCCTTCCATGCGGCACTCCGTATCACTGTTTTCTCATGTAACATTTACTTGTTGCCATGTAATCTGGCTGATCTCTATTGATCAAGTGTCCTTTTGCATGGGATCTCTCCTATTTGACCCAGATGTATGATAAGTTGCGATATTCTCAATCTGATACATATTCCTGCTGGCATGTCTTCCCTCACAATCAAGCTTCCTGCCTTCGCAGGGGTGCGGTGCTTTGCTTCCCCACCAGCTGATGAGAGTCCAGAAGAGCTAGAAGCACAAGATGATCTTGAAGGAGAGAAAGACTTGATTTTCCCATCCTTACCAGATGATACTCTGGCCAACAATCTTGGTTCTTCAAGTTGTAAACCAGGTACATCATTTGCGAACCTGCAGGATTCCATCCTTCAGGCCTCAAAGGGAGTTACAGAGGGTACTGACCAAGAATACATGCGGTGAGCTGCATCATCAATTATTTTAAAGATAACACTGATTCTCTACCAGATTGAAGGCCCAATGCCATGCTTTTCTGGTGAAAGAGGGCCTCATCAAGGATAGTGATCCTTTCTTCTGTTCAACACCTCATGAGCATGCACCACTCTACATTACAGCCTGGATCATGCACCAGTTGGCTACATTTACATTTATTGTGATCCACAACTGATGCATATCAGGTGTGACTCAGTCAACCTGGATGGGACAGACAAGGACATAAACCAAGAGTGATCAACTTATGCACATGCTCAGAAAATGCGTGCAGCAATGACATATGTCTTTGGGTGAATTCATGGACTGGCGACACTCCCCTGGCACAAGCAGGATTTTACTGGAAAAATGGTGGGGAATCCCTCTGTTTCTGTTGCAGTATCAAGCTATATGGTTAGTCTTCGAAGGAGAAAGGTATTCTAATGGCAATTCCCATTTTTGAAAGAGAGCTCAGGTTTCCCAATTTTTGACATTAGGTTCAGGCAGGAGAAACAGCTACAAGTGCTCAGGCAATCACTTCTGTGTGTTCTATGAAGAATTGCGAAACTCATACTGATATTTCACATCAGAAAATGCTCTATGATTTGTACCACTTCAATCACCAAGAGGAGAATTGGAAGATACACGAGGTGGCAGCTGCTTCTCGCAAAAAAACGGACGCAGCCAATTCAAATGACTGGGGTGGTGGCCATACCCGGCAGCTGCTCCAATTTGCATACACAGTCTCTTTTCTTTGTCTACTCCGGTTTGACGAGGTTCTGAAAATTCAAGCACATGACATTGATTTGGTGTCCAACACATGTATCAAGCTCACACTACCATTCAGAAAAACTGTGCAGAATGGAGGTAAGTCCTTGTCAAGTGATTTTCCGGATGAGTAATTCAATTCCAGTCAAGAAATTAAACCATTTTTTCTGCACAAGCTCTCAGAGGCAGAGTGACACTTGTGTCCAGTCACAGCCTATGCCGAATGGGTAGAATATTCTGGGATCAAAGAAGGCCACCTCTTTCCCAAAATGAATAAACATGAACAGGTTGTGCAGAATCAGAGTGCCCCCATGGTATGCTCATTTATATCAGATATATGCACAGATTTTACCTTTGAACAGAGCACAGAGAAATTCTTGGAATGCTTCAGGAATAACCTGATTGACATTGGCATTGATCCATCTCCATACGGCACACATTCATTTCACCATGGGGGTTGCCAGTACCCTTCATCAGAGCAGCGTTGGCCAATCCGTCGCATCTGTGAATGGGGTGGATGGAGCACTGACTTCACACACATGACAATTGTAAAATATCTTATGTCATGGAACGACGTGCCAATGGAGAAGAGGGAAGATTTTTTCAACCCATCAATTGCACCAACAGTCAAATGCTTTTCTTGTGGACGTACTTGTGCATGTGCATGATGTGGTAACATTAAAATGGTTCAGCAGACTAAATGTAGAGTAACTCGGAAAAAAGATTCTGTATTAACTTGCTATCTAAGATTCCTCATCATAGTCAGCCTCCTCCTCTTGCTGAAGCTCACCATGGAGCTGATGATAGTGCCAAGCAATGCTTGAGTCCTTGCTCATCACAACCTGTGTGCTGTCAGAGGTCCGGCGATACAAAAAAACTTTATCAAATTCCGAGCCATACTCTGCGCGTGCTTTCGCACTCAGCGCTTGATCGTTAGCAATGTGCAATTGGGTGATTGCCTTCTCGATGGCAGTGTAAGAGAGCAGCTTGCCATCAATGGTAAAAGCCGCCTCAAATTCAGCTTGAGTTCCTTGAAGGTATCGTTGTGCGACAGTCTACAAACACCACTTTGTAAGCTCACGAAACATAGAAAAAAGCTTAATTTCATGTACTTTCCACTTAGACCACTCGCCCTTCTTCGCCTTCCATGCAGCTGGCTTCCAGTACCAATAGAGCTGGGGCCAGAACTTGAGCGGAATGTGATGCCCACAGACCATGGTGACAGAGACACCACACCAGGCAGGGGACAAGTCATCCCACATTGAAGCCAAACATGGAATATCCTTACTGACTTTGATGTAGGCAGGATTCGGGACATCCTTGACAGTGAACACAACCACCTGGCCACTAGCCAGAGTCAGTGATCGTGTATCAATGGTGCTGACTGATGTTGACAAGATGGTTGGAAAGGATATGGAAAGGTTGGGAGGGACGCAAGATCCCATTTCAACGTCCAACATCGACAAGGAATCTCTGAAGCAGGGGATGGCGGAAAAACCCATGCATCGATTGGACGAGTTGGAGGCGGCATTGGCATGATCAACATGAACCTTGCTTAAGCTTGCTGGTTTGAAGCTCGTGAGGGATGGTGGAATGGAGGGTTGATAGAACTGTCCTGCTGCAGTGAGGGAAGGAGGCGCAATGGGTAGTACAAGTGGAGTGGATGTAGATTGTCCCCCTGCTGATTCAAGAGGGCCTGAATGAGGGTCCATCTCATCAGTCCTCTGCACAGGTGGTTTGTATGGAAACCGCTTGACATAACTCTTCGCCTGTGATTACGTTCAAATTTCAGAATCAATTGGCTAATTGAGAATTGGAGACTTACCCAAGGAACTACCATCGCAATTTGCTGAGCCGTCCGACAATCCTTTGAACGTTCTGTGGGCAGGGCATGCAAAACAGGTGGCGAGGAATCAGAAGCTAGACCACTCTTGAAGAGTGCTGCCCGTTGCACGTGGGATTGCTTCTGGTATCACTTTTGTTTCGCATCTGGCCTGGGACCTTTGTGAGAGTGGGTCTTGGCTGGCCCGAGGCTGCAAGGGAACAATGGAGGTGAGGTACAATGCTTGTAGATATCGAGCCATGCTACTCGCCTCTTCCATCTCTTGTCATCCCAACTGTACTCCTGAAGCCTGGCTGTCAAGTCCGCAATGTTGCCGGATATGGGAAGCTTGAATTCGTGGCACCACTCTTTGAGGATAGACTTGGATTGGCCCTTCCTGTATGGCTTGGATCAGTTGTCCAAAGGTGCAAATATACTATATGTACTCACAGTGTCAGATACTGTACCTCTCAGGTTCCATCATGGCCCAACGATCCAGGGAAGGGAAGCTTTTCTTGATTCATGGTGCTCGCCCGCTTGTGGATCTGAGCGATGTCGACGGGGAGGAGAGGGGCATGCGGTTCCACCTCCATTGCGTCCGAGACCATTCCAAATGTGTTGCCGATCACAACACAGATGAGGGCCAGGAGATCGGGAGCGACGAGGAGGGAAAAATAGACAAGTAGAAAGAGCTGTGAGAGCTCGTGAAGCTCCCAGATGAGTGCGACGGCTGAGAGGAACTCGTCGGTGACATGATGAGTAGCCGCCTGCACTAGTTCCACAGCGACCTGGTAAATGGAGCGTTGGAGGCAGGGGAGGAGGAGGCCACTAAACATGAAACAGGACGATCAGTGATCGTACAGTGGAACACCGAAAGAGGAAATGAGGCTGTGTGCAGGGAGACAATCCAGGGTGCGGGAAAGTGGGAAAGGCACAGTCCAGGGTCACGATGGTGTGACTGGACTGTCTCTATCTCAAGAGAAGTAATGAGTGAAAGACGTCACGTTGCCTTGTGGCATTCGCCACACTTCAGGTACTAGCGCTTTTGCCACGTTGACATCTTTCCTCTCAACTTCCATCTCATCGTCTGCAATGTGTAATCAACCTAACGATTACTTCCTTGAGTCTTCTTGGTCGCCGGAACCTCGATTGGCGAATCTCGATAGCACCGCTGCAAAACTCTGTCCCAGTTCTGCGCTGCCCATCTTGAGGACTTCATCTTCAGCCAACCGCGCTGTGGATGCAGGACCGACTGTCGCTAGTGAGGTTCCTGGCAACCCTGCTGCCCATTGAGTCACCATCAGTTATGATCAAGTCAAACATCACATCAAGGAGACTGGAGACTGCTCATGAAGTGGTCCGTGTTCACCCAAAATCTCATTTCCACTGGCTAATAAGACTTGCATAGCTACTCCAAGTGTTTACCCACCCACCTCGACCACCTACCCGTCCAACCTTTCTATTGACAGGGGGTTAGCATCAGCTGCTCATGTGCTGAAGCATCAATCTGCAAGCATCAGTACTACCAATGCTGACATCTTAACCATTGTTCCACTTGACACAAGGATATCTCCAGCATTTAACACAGTGGATGATGCAGAAATGGCTGTTGCTGGTATGATTTCTTTAATCTTTTTGCTTATATCAATTCTTATTTGATCAAAATTTATAGGTGACCAGGCTGGAGCAATACTTTCCATTCCTCCACTGATTCCTACCAGAATACACAGGAATCCAACTGGAATAGACAGAAAATCTCATTATTTATATATTTGGCACTTCTATTTTAGACATACATTTTGGAACAGGGGAATTGACCAAAATAAACCAGTTCTTTACCCTCCCTCACATGCTCTGATCAGAGCTGTTCAAAGTTTCTACAATCAGAATGGATCAGCACTGATCAGCATCAGCATTGCTGATCAACACTGAACTAGAGACTTTATCTGCACTAATTCAACTCCTCAATACTCAAAATTTCTTATAAATTTCAGACCCCATAGATCTCAATAGATCAAATTTTAATGTACTTGATTGATGACATAAAATCTATTTTACTACATACAGTGCATATCAAAAGGGACAAGGAAATGGGGAGGAACAGGGAAAGGGATACAAGGAAATGGGGATGGACAGGGTAGGGGGAGGGAAAAGGAAGGGAGGGACAATGAAATGGGGAAGGGGGAAGGGGCAAGGAAATGTAGAGGGACAGACAGGGAAGGGGGGAGGGAAAAGGAAGGGGGTACATAGAAATGGGGAGGGCATAGACATGGAGATGGACAGGGAGGGTGGAGGGAAAAGGAAGGGGGGGAGGGAAAAGGAAGGGGAGGAGGGAAAGGAAGAGGGAGGGACAGGGAAGAGGGTGGGTCGTCGTCATCCGCTAACGTGGTCATCGTCTGTTGACGACGTCGTCATCCATTAACGTTGTTGATTTGGGCATCAGGAATTCCATTCCGTCTCATTCCAGGAGCATTCCTTCCGGGTGATTCCTGGAACCATTCTGGTGGAATTTGAATTCCATCAAAATTCTGCCGGAATGGTTTGATCAATTTGGCAGGGCCCTCTGCCAAATTTGATTCCACCGGAATTCCAGGAATGGCCCGGATTCCGGCAGGAATCAGTGGAGGACAGTAAAGACCTCGGCTGGAGGCCCATCACATGAGACTGTCCAATCTTTGCAACAGCCTTTTTCTATGTTGTCTGGTCTGTGTTCTCTTGAAATCCTGCTTTTCAATGTTACTGATCTGATGGCTTTGGCATAGGTGGTTCATCCCACCTTCCCATTGTAGATTCACCAAAATTGAAGTCATCAGGTAGAGTCACAATTTATTTTCATGGTTTATAATACATGAAAGCTTATAATGCAGACTCTCTGACAAAAACTGAGCTAAACAATTATAATAAGGAAGTTCAAAATGTAAATACTGGCAACAACTATGGTCAGTTTAATTGGGCAATCTCATGTTCAAGATTTTCAGCTGTATTGTCATAGGTCTTTTGGTTCAGAATGTCAATAATCAAGGTGTTTGATAAATATATCATTGTATTGACCTCAATAACACCTTGTTCAGAAGTTGAAAACTTGGGCATGCAAATTGATTTTACATGCCAGTTTCAGCTGAATCATTTTGGTTGATGTATCTTATCATTTTAGATAAAGATATTCATACTTGGCTTTCTCCTCCTGACAGCCCCAGGAATTACCATGCAACATCTGCAATTCAACAGAGTCAACCAGCCTCCTGCTTGTGGTTTCTCAATGGGAAGAGCTTCTCTACATGGCTGGCAGAGCCTGGTTTTCTCTGGATCAAAGGCAAATGTAAGCTATCCATAAAGCATATAAGTTGGGTGACAAATTAACCAGTTATCAAGCTGGATGTGGCAAAACAGTTTTAAGGTGAATACTTTACATTCTTTATTGTGTTTAGATGGAGCTAATTGAACTTTTCATTAGCTCTTCCATTATTAATCATCTCTACAAAACACAATCATCTCTGGCAACTGCTTATTTCTTTTTTGATGGCAGAGATTCTCAGAAGGACCTACACACCTGAAACAAGGGACGATCGGACACCTAAGCAAAGAGATTGACAGATACAAGGACAAATTAATTATTTTTGACTATTGTTTGCTGATAAGACGGACTCATTACAAGATTTTTAGTCTGACAACCAATTCCGCCGAGGGCCGAATCTTATTGTCGCATTTTAAAATTTCCATCAAAATTTATTATAATTGTGTTTTGATCCTTCGAAAAGTTGACAAATCTTAGGACAAACAAGAAATATGTAGCCTAATATATCATACTTTCACAGCCTCTTACAAGTACAAAATCCGTATATAGAACATATTCTTGAACAATTTCAAAATTCGTATTGAAGCCATACTTGGAAAATGGTCTGCATAAATATACAACAACATATATATAATCTGACACCAAATCCACCAAAAAGACGAAGCACAAGTCAGATTTAGAGTATTTCCAGGAAACCAAGTGAATATCCCAGTGAAAGGGCCACTCACAGGATCATCACAGCCCGATCACTGGTTGTCGAAATCATTGTCCAGGTAATTGCATGCCTTTGAGTTTTTCTTATGCAATCTCCGGGATTGCTGCACAGTCCGTTTCAGCTCAAGCTTCACAAAGTCAGAGATGGCCCAATTATCTTTGAACCACTTTAGCAATGGAAATTTTTCAAGTGCCTGCAGCTTTGTTAGTCACATTGACTCAACTTGAGCTAAATCACCTTTTCATAAATGGTATCTAAATCGGCACTGGATTGTTGCCTAAAGGAAAGGCTGGTCTCTAGGTGGTCAGCAACCAATCACGAGATTAGACCCTAAGTAAGGATCAGCAAGGCTTTAGGCATCAATAAAAGTTAGAACTTACTTGTACATCTGCGAATTGTTTGTCGTCGACTTTCATTTCAACCTGAAGGTTGTAAGCCCGGGACACTTCCCCTTGTGGTTTTAACATCAGAATTGGGTGGTATGATTTGCTACTTGATGACTCGGCTGTTTCGGGCTCGTCCGGATCCATGACATCATAATGGTCAATGAAAGTGAATGCAGATCTTAGAGTACTTGGTGGAGGGGTGAGCAAGCGCTCAGGGGAAAATATGGACCTTGTGGTTGGACGTGAGTGGTAACATTGGATGCGATGGGGAGGCATTAGAGCAGTTCGAGCGAAAAAGTCGCAGCTTATCAAGTCCATAGGTTGTCATTGTTCTCCCGTCGTTATACAAGAACAAGAAACACTACAACAGTTGGGACATGGTCACCATTGCTATGGAAATTGAGCCTTTAAAGAGTCAGTGGACCACAATGCCCTCATTGACCTGTAATGGCAGACCTAACAATTGAACACACCGAACATATCTTACAACGAGATATTATCATGCCAACCACTCTCAAAAAGTTTCGCAGGGAGATCCTGAAGTCTTTATGTCAAAAGTTCCAACTATCTGTCCCCTCCACTGCCAAAAGAAACCACGTGGAGCCTACCAAAACCGACTACGAGAATGCTCTGATAAATTTTGTGAGATAACGCTGCCAGATGCGCTGAAATAAACTTACTCCAATTTCAGGTGTTGGGTACGCATGAAGATAGTCAAGCCGATATTGAGATGGGTATTGAGACGGTGGCGGTCGATATGCGGAGCTTGCCTTTAGAACCTCTCCTGGTGGACAAAGACGAAGCTGCACGAAGCATTCCTGAAGTTCCCCATCACATACTCCGCGTACGTCACTTTGAAGGGCCAAAAGACTGGTGTCACAGACAAGAGATTGATGTCGAGTGCAACGACAACGGAGACCTCAACCTTTTCACAGTCCTCCAAAAGCTCCGCATGAACGGAAAAGTCGTCATAAGAATGATAAGCCGAAGTCTTTACCTTGCTAAACACCTTTATAGGTTTTGGATCCACGGAAGCTACGGCCGTTTCTCGAGTACAAGGTGAACATGCTCGAAGCTGACGACATTGACTTGCTCTTCAAACATGGCTACCTATGTGTAATCAGTGAGAGGACATCAACCAACAAGATGCTAATGACCATGATATGACTCATCTCATTATCTAGTTCAACCAGAAAAGCATCACTGACGGGTTTTTCCTTGGGTTCCAACCGTACCCTAACGGCACGCCCTGGAGACAACATTGACGTTGACCAGCCAGGGAACAATTGCTCACTCCCTGTACGACCTTAGGCTCGCCGATTACAATTGACTGGGCTTTCATTCATCTATTGTATATTCGTTCTGAAACTTCATATGGACTACAAAGATATTGATTCCCCATTGTCATGGCAAGTGAGTGGTTGTGGGAGGAAAAAAGGCAACAACCCAACACCTTGCTGGTTTTGACAATGGCTACTTTAGGGCAGCCTGACATCTTTCCATTGATCCTTGTAAGGCTCCCCTAAAGTCACTCAAGCCAATAGACACCAAACCACACAAACACACACTCCCACTCACAAGAATTTGGGGAGAACTAGGTGTTGCACCTGCAATTGAATGAGTGCCTGGAACGTACTAAGTTTTTGTTGATATAGAATATTTACACAGAGTAGATTAAATTTATGAGCCAAGGGGTGAATTTCGATGAAAAAAGCGTAAGAAACGATCATTCCAGCACTTAGGAATACCCTAGATCATCCCCATCACCGAGGCTAACTGGTCAGATTGCATGGTAGGTGGTTCATAATTCTTGAGCTGCAGAAGTGGTTTTCTTGGATCTTTCAAAGCACATTGACCATCATTGTATTTTGCGACCTTCAGAAGCTGACCGCAAAGCGGACCGCTAAGTGGCATGACGAGTTCCCCCTCCATCGTTGGATGGAGGGGCAGCAGATGTTGTAATGGTATTTCCAGGGTTTTGAAGTTGATTGAGACCTTCGAAATACTACCACCAATTGCGGACAAGAATTGCGCATACTTGCCATGGTAAATCCCTCCTTCATACCATTTTGATGGATCATGTACTATTAATCTGAATTTGTACTTTTTGAAGGTTTCATCAGCCAACCAATACGGAACTGCCTCTGGCAGCATTTCATCCCCCTCATCCTTGTCTTGCCGAGGTGTTCTTGATGAAGGGTCCCATGCTGGACTTCCTGGTATATCTGTGGGGAGTGGAAGAGGAGTCGAGCATATGAGAGATGACGGTCCTGCTTCTTTTACAGTGGGAGCTGTCAATTGGGATATGTTGCGAAGTTCAGAGAGTGGCACTGAAAGCATATCGTTTTTCTGGCTGCGAAAACTATGAGTCAATTGAGTCAAAATGAAAGATGAACTTACAGAATGCGTAAATGGATGAGAGGAAAACATTCGACTCTCATTGTGGATATAGCTGTAGCATTCAGCTCAACCTGTGCGTCCCCTTGCAGGGTCGTAGATTTGATTCTTCCATGGTAACCTTTAAAATTCCTGTGAACGACGCCTACTTCTTTGCCTTCATATTGGCGGTTAGGATTTTCGTTTATTCTGACTTTCCGGCCTTCATCGGGGTCCTGCTTTCTTTTTTTGTTGATTGTTTTGACGATTGCGTACTGCCTGTTCAGGGGTGGGGGTGGTATTGGATGTATTGTTGTCCACACAAATGGCGAAGAATAAAATTTGACCTTTGAACACGATGTCCTAACATAAACAGGGTAAGCTATAAGTAAGGACCTCTCGACCGGTAAACATTACCTCTTTCTCCTGCGAAATGTTGACAACGGAAATTTTTGGATCGCCTTCACTTCCAGATTCAACAGCCGTCACCCATTCTATAAACCCAGGATTCGGGTCTGTCATAATCTGGACCTCATCCCCAATCTGGAAGTTTCTTCATAGATAGGGCATCAAAATCCCCTGAGTGACGCCCTGTGTGGGTATAGTGACCTGAACTTCCAAGCCGTCAATTGCTTCAACTTCTCCCAATAATCCCTGATACTCTCCAACGAGAATCTTAACCGGATCTCTGAAACGGAGACACTCTAGCATGATTCTGTCCCGAGTTTTAGTCAGAACTTTTTCTGGAACATCATAAGAAGGCTTGAACATCTCCAGTTCAGTGATGGTGGGCATTGCCTCCGCTGGGATGTAAGAGTTTGTGTCGAGGTCATTGAGAAGTAGGTGACCACATTCGCAATATAATTGTTCGCAACCTTTTGGATCCGTGATCTGGAACCGCCAATTTCTTGCAGAAACACTGCTAGGACCGAGAAGGTGTCCCACTTCAAACACATTCATTAACTTCTGTGGAGGGCGTCCAGAGGTTTTCTTGTTTTCAGTAAAGTTGTGCCATGGGACAACAGCGACGTCGATCAGGAGAGACCGCTTGTCAACATGTTTTATCAGGGTGATATCGCCTTTGTATAGTCTCAGACGCTGCAATCTGACCCAATGATGGAGTGTTGGAGTGTAGGTGTTCCCTTCGGTCAAGCACTTCAGGTAGTTATCACCAGGAACGGGTTTTGTTTTGTTGGGAGTAACATGGGGGACATGAGTGAGCATTCTCTTGGCATCCTCTATTGAGGGCGCTTCAACGAAAACTTGCCCAGGAAGGGTCGCATGTCCAAACACGGATAATGCTCCTGTCACACGGACTTCGTCATTTAATGCCCACTTCATGATGTTGAACACAGTCACTTCCTTGTAACCGACCTGCTGACGTGCTTGTAACTCGTCCACACTGTATAAAAGAATTACACACTTTGCATGGTACCTCCCACAAATTATTGTTGTCATGAATTGCCCTGGGTTCAGGAGAAGATTGCCCTACTGTGATAGGCGTAGAGGTCGATGCACGTTCGTGAGCATGCTAGACGAATGAATGCCATTTTGAGCCCACTCCAGACTCGTGTTCACGAAACGCCTTTGCCAACAGGGTATGGGTGATCAGAAAATCACCGGCATCCTCGGACTCTGACTCGTTATCGTCGATCAATGAGTCTACATAAGTGTGTGAGACTCAAAACGAAAAGATTGGATGCACACACACCCAAGTTACCATCTAATTCATCTTCACATTCCTCGGCATCGGTCTCTACGGCCTCCACATCGACAAAGCGGTTCATGTGTGATTCCAAGTCCTGGAGAGATGATGAACATTAGGATTCCTTGGCATCTCAGTACAATACAAACTTCACATGCGTGTTTTTTGCCTTGACTTCGGGACGAAGAGCTCTGATTTGATTCTAGTAAGACTAAGTTGGCAGCACAACTGTTAGTACCTACTACTATAGACATAACAACTTGCGCTATATACGACTTGTGCTAATGAGTGTGAGAAAAGGAAAACAGAAAACAAGTGATCAGGGTTTGAGGCATCAGTGTTGAGGTCAGGTTCACAAAAGGTCACGTGATGTTGACTTTCATGAGACTACAAACCTCTAGGAATATGCGGTAAGAAATGGGCCACATATTTAAATAGTGTGTCCTTCGAAATAGTAGCTATAAGCACCTGTGTGAACAAGGACAGGATAATGATTAAGATGAACTGCCATAGCCCAATAGATGTTAATCGAGGCGGCGGTTCTACACCCTGTTCTTCGTCAGGCTAGATAAAACAAAAATAAATGTTATTGAATCAAAAAGCTGATGGACATACATATGTACGGCAACTGTGCACCAAATCTTAATGTGATTTCCAATGGAGTGAGCCTATCATCGATCGTTTAGCATAAAACTAATTTCTGATCTTAATCAACTAACATCGACAATCTGAACCAGGCCCGCTGAAGAATGACAGTTTCAGAAAATAGCGCTTGAGAGTAAGAGACAACCGACGTACATGGTGCATGGTGGAGCGCAGCGCAGAACAAGCCGGTATTGATGTTGAAGAGTCGAGGGGAGCTGTCATCACTACCAACCATAATTAAAACACCTCCCAGAGCTGAAGCGACAACTAGGGGGACATTGGTATGGATTGGGTGTTGAAAAGATCTCGTTGGGCGAAGTGGTGGGATTGAGTAAACATCGACCCCATCAACTAAATTGGACACGATGAGAGACCGATTGTTGGCAGCGACAATTGCGTGGCCACTGTGGAGAAGTTACAAAATCAAAACGAAGTGAGGGTACGGGCTGAACTTACATTTGAGTCACTAGTGGCTACCACTATTTATGATTAATCTATGACAACTGTCCAAGAGCCATTGTGTATAATGCCATGGGTTTTATGAAAGGCATCTCATTAGGATTGCCCATCTATTTCATTCAATTTGTCACTGGAATCTTTCATAAGTTATAGGCAAGGATAATGAGATATCATGGGGATATTTCATTAGGCTCTTTGGCCCTTTATTTCATTAGGCTGCTTCGCTTTTTCATTACCATTTCATAGAATTTTCATTAGGATATTTCATTAGGCTCCTTGGCACTTTCATTAGGTTTTCTTGGAATTTTCATTGGGATATTTCATTCAGCTCCTTGACCCTTTCATTACCATTTCATTGAATTTTCATTAGAATGCTTCTTGGCGCTTTCATTAGGATATTTCATTACACTCCTTGACCATTTCATTAGATTTTTCATTGGGAGATTTCATTGGGGCATCTGGCCCTTTCATTACCATTTCTTTTAGGATATTTCATTGAGCACCTTGACGATTTCATCACTTCTCATTAGGCTCCCTGGCACTTTCATTACTATTTCTTAGATTTTTCATTAGGATATTTCATTAGGCCCTTTGGCACTTTCATTACCGAAAACTATATAATAATGATGATATGTATCACATGGGTTGTTGGGAGGGTGGTCACATGACCAATTACCAAAAATAGTCAAAAAGCGAAAGTTGTACCCCTGCACTGTAGCTTCCCGAATCTGGTTGAATTATGTTCTGAAGTGCTCCTGTTGTGGAGATATGAGGTAAAGGAATTCCAAAAGTGTTGTGTTTTTTTTTGGTTTTTTGCATTTTTCTTCATGAAAACAAAACTAAATAACATGATTCCAACACATTTAGAAAGCTGGATGAAAGGGCAACAAATATCATATCGTGGGAAAATTGACCAAAAAAGGAAGGTGCATTCCCTAAAAGAACAATCAACACTGACAGACTACAAGAGTTAGATATAGACTACCAAGTTTACTGATAGACTACAAAAAAGTTGGACATAGGCTACAAAGTTTACTGATAGACTACAAAAGACTACAAAAGTCAGACTTAGACTACAAAAGCTTGGACTTAGCATTAGAAAAGTTTGTAGTGTCTGCTTTTTGAGGCTACAAAAGTTTGTAGTTGACATATAGTTTATAGTGTCCTTGACTCTGTATAGGTTATGGGGATGAGGTTAAAGGATTGACATGATTTTACATATTGCCATTGCTGCAGCATTTACTTTTGACATCATGTACAAATTGTCTTTCACATCAAGAAAGGCTATTCTATGCCTTCATATTGATAGCTACTGTCCTATCTCAAATCATGGTTCTAGGTCCATGTGGATAGGTTTGAAGGATAA
>NW_001889902.1:32044-32724 GCF_000143565.1 Laccaria bicolor S238N-H82
CACATGAGGACGGCGACAACGACGACACGTGAGCACGACGCACGACACGCGAGCACGACGAAACGCGAGCACGACGACACGCAAGCACGATGACGACAATACGCGAAGCCGACCACACGAACGAGCGCCCACGGAAAACGGCCACCGCCCATGAAAAACGACCCCCGCCCACAAAAACGACGACGACACGCGAGGACGACGACACACGACGACGACGACGACGACTACACGCCGGGACGACGACACACGACAACGACACGCGACGACAACGACAACGACACGCCGGGACGACGACGACACACGACGACGACGACGAACGAGCGCCGACGAAAACGCCGCCCCCATCACACCCGAAAAACGATACGCCCACGAAAAACGACGAGCGCCCGCCAGCGCTGAACGGCGACGAGGGCCCAGCAGCATCACCCTTCCCCTCCACTCTCTCCCCCCATCACTACCTCCTCTCTTCACCACTCCCACTCCCCTCCACTCCCTCCCCCCTTCACACTCTCCCCCCTTCAGTCTCTCCCCCTTTCCCCCTCCCCCTTTCCTTGCTCCTCTCTCCCCCCCTCCCTTTCCTTCCCCCTTCCTTGCTCCCTCCCCCCTCTATTCATTCCTCTCTTCCCCCCTCCCTTTCCCTTTCCCCTCCCTTTCCCTTTCCCTTCCCCCCCCCCCCCCAC
>NW_001889902.1:32774-39337 GCF_000143565.1 Laccaria bicolor S238N-H82
TGTACAAATTGTCTTTCACATCAAGAAAGGCTATTCTATGCCTTCATATTGATAGCTACTGTCCTATCTCAAATCATGGTTCTAGGTCCATGTGGATATGGTTTGAAGGATTAAATTGCTTTACATATTACTACTGCCAAATGATTACTTTTTGACATCATACCCAAGTTGCCTTTCACATCAGGACAGGCTATTCTCTGATTTCACATTGATAGTTGCTGGTCTGTCTGCTTTCACATTGATAGCTACTTGCCTGTCCCAAACCTAGTCAACTGTGATATCAGCTCTTTCAGGGCAATAGGATGAGCTGATTGGTCCCTGGAAGTATCCTTAAGTCAGGTCATGATGTAAGTTAACAATGTATTGAGATAGAACAGTAGATATTACTATGAATGGCTTTTTCTGGCTTGAAAGCCAACTTGGGCATGATGTGAAAAGCTGATGATGTGGCAATAGCAATCAATATGTAAAGTCATGTGAATCCTTTAGCCAGTTCCCCATAAACCTACAAGTATGGTTTGAGATAGGACAGTAGCTATCAATATGAAGGCATAGAATAGCCTTTCTTGATGTGAAAGACAATTTGTACATGATGTCAAAAGTAAATGCTGCAGCAATGGCAATATGTAAAATCATGTCAATCCTTTAACCTCATCCCCATAACCTATACAGAGTCAAGGACACTATAAACTATATGTCAACTACAAACTTTTGTAGCCTCAAAAAGCAGACACTACAAACTTTTCTAATGCTAAGTCCAAGCTTTTGTAGTCTAAGTCTGACTTTTGTAGTCTTTTGTAGTCTATCAGTAAACTTTGTAGCCTATGTCCAACTTTTTTGTAGTCTATCAGTAAACTTGGTAGTCTATATCTAACTCTTGTAGTCTGTCAGTGTTGATTGTTCTTTTAGGGAATGCACCTTCCTTTTTTGGTCAATTTTCCCACGATATGATATTTGTTGCCCTTTCATCCAGCTTTCTAAATGTGTTGGAATCATGTTATTTAGTTTTGTTTTCATGAAGAAAAATGCAAAAAACCAAAAAAAAACACAACACTTTTGGAATTCCTTTACCTCATATCTCCACAACAGGAGCACTTCAGAACATAATTCAACCAGATTCGGGAAGCTACAGTGCAGGGGTACAACTTTCGCTTTTTGACTATTTTTGGTAATTGGTCATGTGACCACCCTCCCAACAACCCATGTGATACATATCATCATTATTATATAGTTTTCGGTAATGAAAGTGCCAAAGGGCCTAATGAAATATCCTAATGAAAAATCTAAGAAATAGTAATGAAAGTGCCAGGGAGCCTAATGAGAAGTGATGAAATCGTCAAGGTGCTCAATGAAATATCCTAAAAGAAATGGTAATGAAAGGGCCAGATGCCCCAATGAAATCTCCCAATGAAAAATCTAATGAAATGGTCAAGGAGTGTAATGAAATATCCTAATGAAAGCGCCAAGAAGCATTCTAATGAAAATTCAATGAAATGGTAATGAAAGGGTCAAGGAGCTGAATGAAATATCCCAATGAAAATTCCAAGAAAACCTAATGAAAGTGCCAAGGAGCCTAATGAAATATCCTAATGAGAAATATAAAAAATCGTAATGAAAAAGCGCAGGAGCCTAATGAAATATCCTAATGAGAATTCTAAGAAATGGTAATGAAAAAGCGCAGGAGCCTAATGAAATATCCTAATGAAAATTCTAAGAAATGATAATGAAAAAGTGCAGGAGCCTAATGAAATATCCTAATGAAAATTCTAAGAAATGATAATGAAAAAGCGCAGGAGCCTAATGAAATATCATAATGAAAATTCCTTTGAAATGGTAATGAAAAAGCGCAGGAGCCTAATGAAATATCCTAATAAAAATTCTATGAAATGGTAATGAAAAAGCGCAGGAGCCTAATGAAATATCCTAATGAAAAGTCTCAGAAATGATAATGAAAGGGCCAAAGAGCCTAATGAAATATCCCCATGATATCTCATTATCCTTGTCTATAACTTATGAAAGATTCCAGTGATAAATTGAATGAAATAGATGGGCAATCCTAATGAGATGCCTTTCATAAAACCTGTGGCATTATACACAATGGCTCTTGGACAGTTGTCATAGATTAATCATAAAAGTGGTAGCCACCAGTCTCACATTCTACTTGAACAGATGGAGCCTGGCCTAGGTGAGAAGTTACTGTTAGACAACTTGCCCAAGGACATCCACACAGCACGAAAGATTTTTGACCTGGACCCCAAAACAACCACATATGCAACATGCCCCTCATGTTCCAACATCTATCCACCTGGTGAGAAAGATGGAAGAAAGACCTACCCAGGAATATGCAATTTTAAATGATTCCCCACGAGCCAGCCGTGTGGTGCACGTTTGACAAAGCTGGGAGTTAAAGACGGGGTTAGTCTTCGAGTGCCCATTCGACCCTATGTGATGCAAGACTTTACTGCCTTTGTTGGAGCGCTTTACACCCGTCCCAGCATTGAAGAAGCCATTCAGTGGACACGTGACTGTATGGCTGTGGATGAGTTGCGCGGAATCAACCAAGGCAATGTCATTCGCGAGTTCCTTGACGCCAGTGAGGATGTTTTCGTCGACGCTAACCACGAAATTCGCACAGTTTGGAGCATTAGCTGGGATGGATATAATCCATATCATAATCGCACTGCTGGAAAGTCGGCATCAGTCAGATCCCTTGCTATGGGATGCATTAGCTTGCCACCTAGTATTTGTTACAAGCCAGAGAACATGTATCTTGGTGGTATCGTTCCAGGTCCCAAACAGCTGAGCTTGGATGGCTTGAATCTGTTTTTGGCTCCTTTGGTTGATGTCCTTGACCATTCTTATCACTGCAGGACATGGTACAGCAAAACATATGAGCATCCTGAGGGCCATCATTCTCACAAGGCAGTGGTGGTTGCCATTGCTGATCTTCCAGGATCCTGAAAGCTGAACAGGTGCGCAGGCCACTCAGCCAACAGATTTTGCTCTTTGTGTTATCTATCGAAATCAGACATCAATAACCTTGATTACTCCAACTGGAAGAAAGTTACACCAGAGGAGCACAGAGCAGCCGCAGAAGCTTGGCAGGATGCTCATACTAAATCGGAGAGGAAGAAACTTTATAAGAAAACAGGTGTCTGGTGGTCCGAACTTTTGTGATTGTCGTATTGGAATCCCATTCACTGGGTCATTGTCGACAGAATGCATAACCTTTTTCTTGGCTTGGTCAAACACCACTTCTGGGTTGTGATAGGAACACACTGGGAGGAGCCACCTGATGACTTGGATGTTACTGAAGAGCAGGAAGTTTCTGAAAAGGAGCTTAGGAAGGCCCATGCAGTGATGGCCAGCAATCCGTCTCAAGGATCTTTGCACAAGTTTTCAATTCCGGTGCTCCACGTGCTTTGTTCTGAGTGTGGTATTCAAGATCAGATAAAATTCAAGGGAAAAAAATCAAAAAAGTTACACTTCATCAGTCCCCTTTTGGTGAGTAAACGTTCTTGTGGAGACACAACTCTGACAGTAAAAGATAGGCATCTCTACCTATGCAAAGCAGGTCTAATCCTGCAGCCATGATCACCCTGGAAGGGGGTGAGAAGGATGACATTGAATTTACGCAGAGTGTTGGCCTTGAAGGTGGTCTGTTGGAAATCATCATCGATCTCGGTGACGAGACCGCTAGCAATGACTTTGGTGCGATGCTCCACACAGAAGATTTACGTCAGATACAGGAAGACATCAAGAATATGATGCGGCCCACCTGGCAAGCTGGCCCACCAGCCAACTTTGGTTCGCCTGCTCACGGGAAACTTAAAGCTGATCAATGGAGAACATGTATCGAGTTTTACCTTCCAGTATCATTGATGAAGATGTGGTCAACTGGGGGTGCTGACGTTCCAGATGAACTTTGGCTCTGGCGCCAGCAGGTAGTCAAGAGCACAATGCTGTTGTCGATGGCAATTCAATGGGCTACTTCACATTGAACCTCCACAAGACATGCAGAAGCGGCTCGTCAATACTTGGAACTCTACCTGAGAAGCCTTCGGGAACTTTGCCCGAACATGGATCTGCATCCTGTGCACCATAACACGCTGCATCTTCCTGATTTTCTTTTGAGGTTTGGGCCCATCCATGGATGGTGGATGTTTCCTTTTGAAAGATTGATTGGCATCCTACAGAAGGTCAACAACAACTATAAAATTGGTTAGTTCAATCTTTATTGTTTGAAATGACCCATACATTAACTATCTGCTGTTCCACACAGGAGAACTTGAGGCAACAACTTTGAAATCCTTCTGTGCAGCAAGCCAGCTGAAGGTCCTGGTTGAACACCCAGGGTGTCCCAAAGTGCTTGAAAAATGTGTACCCATTCTTCACAAGTGCTTTCTGAATTCCAAGATTGGTACCTTGATGCACGATATTCACACTTTAGATCAAGAGGAGCATGCTAAAAAGGTCAAGGTCAAGGAGGTCGATCTTGAGGAAGACGTCCACTGTGCATTCGAGCTTTATACAAAAGAGAAGCAACCGAAACGAGTGATTCAATACGCACATTATGATATCAATGGTCAAGGGTTCACTATGGAGAACACAACTCCCTGAAACAGCATCATCTTTTATCAACCACCAAATCAACAAACTCTCGTCCCAGCAGTTATTCGGCAAATCTTCTCACCTGTATCAAGAGGAGGTCAAATTTTTATCGCTGTTCATAGATATCGAGAAGTGGAAGACTCAACTTTCGAAAGTTACACTAATTTTGGAGCAGGAATTTGGTCGCAAGAGAGGAGCCTTCAAGTTGAAATTGTGCCAGTCACACAGAAGATATACGCTGCGAATCGACGACAGTGGGCACACAACAAAGTTGTTCTTCGCCCTCTTATTGAGGTACATCGGTTCCTTTCTATTTGAGGCCATTGTTGACTTACTGTAAAATCAGGATTTCTGAATGTGCACTCAGTCCATTATCGAACACACATTCAAACCTTTATTGTACAGAGTTTACTGTACATATTATACAAGAAGTTCCACCGTAACAAGGAGGGAGATCAACTACGCTGGAGATGGTCCTATAAGAAAATATTAGGGAGGATATATGCGTGAAAACTAAACACTTACGAAGGATGGCAACGCTTTTGGAGGTTTTGCCTTGAGCTTCTGCTGTCTTGATTTGCTCAGAGACTTCCACCACAAGTCGTTGTAGTAGTTTGTAGGCAACCCAGCAGCCACCTGAGGGAGTTTAGTATAAGCTGTATCGACTAACATACTTGCCTCCCGAAGGCGTGTGATTGGTGCATTACCAGGGCGCCGTCGCTTGAGGCCTTTCCCGCAACGTTCAACAGCGTCCCACAGCAGTGACACTTGGTCATCCAGCCAAAACTTAGGAATGTGAAGCAGAATTTTAAGCAGAACAGACCAATCAAGACAGGGGAAGGCTGTTGCAAGAGCCGGACAGTCTCATGTGAAGGGTGTCCAGCCTGGTCATCTACAATGCGGAGATGAAGTCGTCGTCGTCGGCAGAAGATTCAGAACTTCCATCATGGGACATTGGTTCACTGTTTCGGTGGGAGGCTGACCTCTTAGTGGGTGATTTCTTTGATGGTGTTGCCTTTGATGGTGACGCTATTGTCTCTAAAGCCTCTTTCACCCCTTGTTTCACCCCTTCCTGCACAGCTATTCCAACGCCATGCAGAAGAAGTGAGGTAAGTTCCGATGACCGTTATCTTCAGAGGTGCCTTCCATGTTGTGGTGGATGTTTTCACTATTCTGCAATTTCTAAGTGGATGGATTATCTTAAACACGAAATTAACTGACTGTGATAGGGCTAGGGTCATTGATTGGGATGTTCTACAATCTCTAAGCCAATATATCATTTTCAACGCAGAAGCGACTTATGGTGATAGGCCTGGGATTAGCAGGTGTGTTTTCCGACATGTTCACGTCTTGGTCCGAAAGCTAATTCCCATCGCCCAGTGAGCAAATAGAATAGGAGAGAGATAACTAGGAGGATGAACCAAGTGAGAAATTGTGGTCGTGGTCGCATTTCCTGGCAGAGTTGTTTGTGAGCCTGAAGCATGGCTGTAGTTTCGAGGAACAGGTATTTCTGGTTGCAGCTGTTGGCCAGTACTTTACCATCCCCCACATAATCCACATGGACTCCACTGGATTCCACTGGATTCCACTGGACTTCACTACATACTGGCAATATCCACAAATCTGGACTCCACTGGACTCCCAGCACAAAACTGGACTCCACTGGACTCCACTGGACTCCACTGGACTCCACTGGACTGGACTGGACTGGACTGGACTGCAAATCACAAAACTGGACTGGACTGGACTCCACTGGACTCTCCCAACACAAAACTGGACTGGACTGGACTGCCACAGACCTAAGTTAATCCAGAATTCCTCTTCAAAACAAAAAATAAAATTGAAGTATATTCATTAATTAAATTAATTAAATTTACATAGATTCTATGTTACAGAGTGGGGAGGGAGGGGGAAGGGAAAGGGAAAGGGCAGGGGAAAGGGAAAGGGAGGGG